>NC_056570.1:17994652-18000809 GCF_013358625.1 Macadamia integrifolia
ATACGTATCTTAAATTTAGCCGACCGATACGATACACATCGATACGATACATGAAATTTTTAAAATCGTTTCGTATCGATATATATCCTACAATACATATCGATATGCATCAATACACCACCAATACACATCGATACGATACGATATGCCTCGATACGACTATGAAAATTATAAAATTGATGTAAAATATACGTTTCGGTATGTATTGGTACGTATCGGTGAGTATCGGTATGTATCGATCGGTACGTATCGGTATATATTGGCACGTATCGGTGAGTATCGATATATATCGATACGTATCGTTTGAGTATCGATACGTATCGGTGAGTATCGATACGTATCGGTGAGTATCGATATATATCGGTACGTATCGGTGAGTATCGATATATATCGGTACGTATCGGTGAGTATCGATACGTATCGGTGAGTATCGGTCATATAATGGCCAAGATGGGTAATTTTTCAGAAAACACACGATTTTTTGAAGGGTTTTTGTTCCAAAGTTGCTGTCAGCCATATTTCTCTCTAACTAAAGTGGAAATCAAGGTTGGGAACAAGGATTTTATACTTATGAGACAACTACAAACCTTGAATTCTTAGTACGATACCCTCAATTTAGTGTTTATGCATAATACATGTTATCAATAGTTTTTTTTAACAAATTCTTTATGCAAAAGTGTTTAAAAAATTGTTTCCTATCCATTTATCTGTGTATCTTTAGCGTATCTTAGTGTATCTCCGATACGATACGATACTCTCCGATACGTATCTTAATTTTAGCCGACCGATACAGCGACCGATACCGATACTTTAATCCTTGGGTGAGAGTCAAATTGCATGAACCGGTTCGGTCCACTCTCAAGCTTAGGGATATGCTGGCTCAACCCATTGTGGTTTAGGGTTTTGAGTGCAGGACAGTATTATAAATACTAGGTTTTGGGTCCCTACAGCCATTATTCACTCTTCCCACTTTACCACTAAAGTGAGAGAATCAAGGAGGTTTAAGGGGCTGTAGAAGATCCATAGCCAAGCCAAGAGAGCGAAAGTGGGAGTGACCAACATCAATCATCTTCAGCATACTAGGTGAAAGGTACAAATCGATCCTCCATAATTTTATTAGATTCGTGTTCTTGTTTTTCCTGTGTGGTTTCCTCAATAGGGTTTCAAACTCAAACCCATAGGGAGTTCTAACATGAATCACTCCATATTTCTGTCACATCCCTTCATTCATCCTTTGATCTGCGTTTATACTTTTTTCTGTCATTATTTAATCATTTATCATTATACCAAAAATGTATTCAATCTCCTTTCGTATGATTTTCGTGGTATCAATAACAAATTTGACATCCTTACGTAAGTAGTGATTAAGAATCGTGATCACAATTCACAACTAGCCATAGCGTTCAGTCTCAAGGTTCCAAAAGGCTTGTAGTTGGTGTTTCATTGGGGGACAAAGGCCTGCAACTTGCAAGTTAGGTGTCAAGGGGGGAAATCGGGGAACACTTTCATGGTTCTTTCCTTCCTATCATACTATGGGCCGGTGGTGATGATAGTCCCACGAGAATTCCAGTCAACCCGCGACAGAGATTCCACTTTGCAATAGCCAATAGGACCCACAACCAACACTTCTGTTTTTTCCTTTTTTTGTGAAAACAGCCAACACTTTAAGATATGCATGCACGTATAGATTCCATTATCTCCATTAAGCGAGAGAAGTCGTGTACTCTTCGCGCGCGGGCCTCCCTTGATTGGAAATGTCATCGAAGATACCGTGTTCTTACTTCTTAATAAATAGGGGAAAAAAATAAAAAGTGTTGCAGTGATCTCTCTCTTATGAAATCTTTAACTCTTAACAACCAATACCGTCACAGAATAAAAGTGTGAAAATCGTTGGCAGTTGCTGTATTGGTGTAATGAGTATCAAGTGATTAGAAAATTTTTTGGGATATGTGTTTAGATAATTTCAGTCGTCCGATGCTCACTGTATCTCACCGCACCTCATCACTCGCTGTAAAGGATGTTGATTGAGAATAAAGACCACCCCTTAAAATTTTTTGGGCAAGATAACACTATCCTGCTAGTTCAAATATACGAACAATGCACTAGTCAACAAGAGGGTGTATTAGAGCATCTTCATTGTGAGTTATAGTCTTTCTACACCTGCTGTGTCTAGTTATGTACTAACTTCACCAGCAGATAGTGTTCTGCACTGCCACCTTCCTGGTGGGTGTGGTTTGTAATCATATCGGTATCTCATCCAGTCCAGGTGTTGATGACCATAGGATTGGAATCTTCATAAAAATGGACTTGTGAGGAGCAATTGTCACAACACATTGAATCAATTCTTATTTTGACGATTGCGATGTGGTCGGTGAATACACATGTGGTCAGGATCACTCCCGTTAAAGCATGATCAGACTAAGCGTGGACGGACGGTGAGACCGTACGATTAAAGAATGTAGATGTGGATGAGTGAGATATTAGAACCGTATTTATATCCCAAGAAAAAAAAAATTTGAACCGTGTGCCGCCGTTTACGTGGGGACCACGTTCTCACTGGAGTGGGCCCAGGATTCTGACCCAAACTATGAACACTGTCTTCGGCGTACGCCAGGCTCCAAACCAATAAGATCCGTTGTCTTTGACGTTTCTGGTGTGGAAAATATGGCAGCAGACTTTGGATTTTGTAGACCCCCGGTGGCTCACAGTTAGGTCACTTTTCTCTCTTTGGCTTTCAATTCTTATGTCACAAATACCCTTCTTCATTAGTGGGGAAAACTCTGGCCCTTGACGTTGGTTTGAAAGATGAAGATAACAGGCAAAATTTTTTATGATACTCTAAGATTGTTTGGAAGGCAAGAAAATCAATTTTATGAAATAGAAAAAAGAGATTGACACATTAACTCATCCCTAGTGTTATCATGGCTTTGATCTTATATTTTTATTTATTATTTATTATTTATTATTTATTATTGAGAAAATTTCACTATCCTCTTTTTAATGTTTCATTTATTACACTTGCATCCCCTGTGAAATTTAAAATTATAATCATACCCTATAGTGTTCACATTGTTAGAGTCATCTGTTAAATGTTTTTTTCACCCCCATCCTCTTTGTGTAAACAATAGAGGAAAGACAAGAGGAACGAGCGAGTCCTCTTCTTCTTTTAGTGTGACTTTGGCCAAAGGAAGAAAAGATCGCCTTCTTCTCCTCCAGTATATGATCCTACTTGTATCTTCTACCATTCCCATTGTGAATCTACTTAGCATCCTTCCTCTCATATGATTTCACAAAAAGACTGGACTGTTGGACCCTAGGTCTACGCACAGAGAATTTTTATACATGCTCATGTTAAAGACAATTTATCTTCCATTTTCATTATCTCTTGCTACTATGGGCTCATAGAAATCAGGTAGTAATTACTAGTAAACCCCAATCCCTACACCATTATACACAATGTTAATATTTGGTTGTCTTCATCCACCAATTCAATTCACCATTTTCCGAAACCCTGGGATAACAGAACTATAATTCTAATGGATGTGTGAAACACGACTTGGAAATTTTTAATAAGGGTGATGATGGATATGGAGTTTTTGGTTGTTGTAGCTCCAAATCAGTCACGAGACAAACTTACAAATATGCCTAAAACTCGGCCATTCTCCGCACACCCTCTCTCATCCACACTCGCACTAGTCTACAGTGTACACTCTAACACACACTCTCATAGAAGAGCTTGAGGTTCTTCTTCAATGGAGTTATGTGCATCTACTTTGTCTTGGTCGAACTCTATACTTACATTGTTTCACATTTCACAACCCGTATCTATAAGTAATGTTTTTTCATGGTTTTGCTATGTTTTTGATATCTGAAACTACTTACAGCTACTGTCTAGTAGATGTGTCGGACCAAGAAATTTACTGTTCTGTGCCATCCCTCAACATACATGCATCCCTCAACCTTCGCAGATATTTTCTCTAAAACCCTAAAATTCCAATTGATGAGAATTTTACTTCAAGGAAGAAGAAGATTATAGAAAGGGCAATGTTGTAATCTCATTCGACTAAGGGTATTTTAGTGTTTAAAGTTCAATTATACATCATGAGTCATCACTTAACGGTGGACCACTCATGGTCAATTACGATTGATAGAATCTACAACATTAAAAGGGTACAATTGTAATTTTAAAACATTAAAAATTAAGGTAAAACATTAAGGGGAGCGAAATTTCCTCTTTATTTTTAACTATATTGGCTAGATTTAAAAGGTAAAAGAATTAAAATTAAAATTGATTAAAAGAACTTTACAAATCCCTAAGAAAAATCCACATTGTACAGAACATGAAATGATAGCATTGCCTCTTCCAAAAATTTAAAATAATAGAATTTTGTCAATTTGGTGTAAGCAACATTAGTGTACAAAACCAATAAAAAGAGTATTAGAGATAAACATTTTTTATTTCATAAAACAAGAGATAGGCATATTAAATCATCATTAATATCATCATATTTTTATTTTCTTGGATTCAAATATATCGGAATGAGAAAGCGAATCTACTCTGATGGATAGCAACGTACTTTTACAAGAATTACTCAAAACGCGGCTGTCAGAAAAGACGGATTCCTGTTGGCAATAGTCGAGACGGAAGGTGGTGGGGTCGGGTGGTTGGGTCTTTTGGGATAACTTGGATTTGCCCTGTTGCGTCCATCAAGCGGAAGCTGCCAGAAGATACGTGTCTCGTTTCCATTGGAGCATCACACTAACTGTCGGTCCGCGGGAGCGGTTCAAGGGGGTTTACAAGGCAGGAACAAGATAACAGCGATCCAAGTCACACGGCGGGAAAGCGGAGTTTGCCGACAATTGTAAGAAGTCTGAATCGGTCGTCGTCATCGTAGGGTTGTGGGACCCACCAGCCAAAAGCAGAGATTAGTTTTAGTGATGAGCCGTCTTAACGGTCGTTAAAATGTACGACGCCGCCCCTAGTCGTCTTAAAACCCGCGTGTCCCATATGATGCGTGCCACGTAAAATAAGACAACAAAAATGATAGTGCCACCGCAGCACTCGTCGTTGGGGCGGCGGCCTTGGACAGTCAAACCGCTGGTTGACTGTGCCGAAAATTTCCAATTTCCTCGCCGATCATACCCCACCACACATTTTCTCTCAACAAAACTCTATAAAACGCTCCTCACATCCCCTCCCAGTGTACCTTGGATCGTCTCCCTCTCTCAAGTTTACCCTTTACTTTCTCTCCTGTGATAGAAATAGAAAAGGTTGAACAAAGCAAGTAAAAGCACACAGTCGAACAGAAAAGATGGCTCCTCGTGATAAGTCTAATGGGGCAGTTAAGGGAGGCAGTGGCGGAGTTACAGGTAGCGGTAAGGAGGTGCATTTTAGGGGGGTGAGGAAGAGACCATGGGGTCGTTATGCGGCGGAGATCAGGGATCCTGGGAAGAAGAGTCGTGTCTGGTTGGGAACCTTCGATACGGCGGAGGAGGCGGCGAGGGCTTACGACGCTGCCGCCAGAGATTTTCGGGGTTCTAAGGCCAAGACTAACTTCCCTTTGCCTTCTGATGGTAACAACATCAATAGCAACCAGAGTCCCAGCCAGAGCAGTACAGTTGAGTCTTCCAGCCCGGATGGTTTTTCTCCGGCACCGATCGCACCTCCCTCTCCCTTGGACCTCGATCTGCTATACCGTGGTGCTGGCGGCGGGAATGGCGGTGGCGCTGGGTTCGGCTTAAGATTTCCGATCCATCAACACTCTCATCCACATCAACAGCAGGCGGCGGCTGTGGCGACTGCCGGCGTTGGAGTATTGCCGACCGCACATCCGCTTTTCTTTTTTGACGCGTTTGTTCGGTCGGAGAACATGGGCATGAAACACATGAACCATCACCGTCTGAGGTTCGACCCAGCTGCTGCTGATTTTCAGGCTGCTTTTGGCGGTTGCGGTGGTGGAGGAGCCCAGAGCGATTCCGACTCGTCCTCAGTTGTCGATTTCAGCCACCACTCACATAGCCCTCCTAGGAGACTAGATCTTGACCTGAACCTTCCCCCTCCGCCGGAAGTTGCTTGATAACTCAATCTGAACGTCCTGCGCCTCGCCGGTTCAGATCGGGCTTTTTTTCCCCAAAAATATTCTTCTTTTTTTTTTTT
>NC_056570.1:18000887-18022310 GCF_013358625.1 Macadamia integrifolia
TCACAGGCTGTTTTTTTGCTACTTGAGAAAATAGGAGTTTCTCAATGTTGTTCCTTACTACAGCCAGTTGTAACCATTCACCGTTAATTTCCTATAATTATTTTTTATGTTGATGGAGAATTTGATAATTTCTCTCCATATTTGAGTGTTCTTTTATGTTTATTATTTTCTCTTCATTATTGAAAAAGTAAAGTAATTTTCGGCTGAGATTTTTAGTAATTCTTAGGAGGAGCGGCACCGACGACGAAACTGCGCATATCTACGCGGATGAATCAGGGAGGGGTTCTAGAGTGTGGGGCCCCAACTAATACCGTGTTGACGAAGTGTGGTCTTTGAGAGAGATTTGGCTGGGGCGGTACGAGTACGCCTGCCTTCCGTCCAGGTCTTTCTCAGAACTAAAGTTGGGGAAAGAGAGGGGAATAGGGTGATGTTGGGGTGATTGGTGGGGTGTGATACTTCGCTTTTACCTTTCTCCATTTCGTAGTCGTAAGCTACGTTCACGACTCACGAGAGAGAGACACGCAGAGTAGAAGGTAACACGGTGGGGTCCATATAGACAAGAAGCCCTAGAAGTGGAGGCGCGGCGGCCGCTTTTGTGGGTCCCGGTTCTCGTCGTCGGAATCTTTGGAAAAGATTTCGCTTTTTTCGTTTTTTATATTGAAGGCATGGGCTGCGGATGACTTTCCTGCTCTTGTGGCCATGTGTATGTATGCAAAGGATGTCATCCATATGGCTTGCATGCTTTGCCTCCATCGATGCATCAGATAATGGATAAAAATCTTCTAAAATTTTAATCTTGTGCAATTGTTGTGCAATTGTGTGTAATATTCTTTTCAGAGGTCGACATATGTACAATGTCAAATGAGCTGTCGAGATTCGTTTTCCATTGATACAACTCCAAATCAATGAGGAATCAATTTAAACTAGACCGTATCAGAGCAAATCGATTCGATTCACATCAATTTAAAATAAAAGGTATGAGAGTTTTCCTCTCTCCTCTTTCGACTGATTCTCTCTCTCAACTCTCCCTCTCTGTTATGTCTTCTGTACTAACCCTCTCTTGCACTCCCAGCTCCCTGATCCCTGATCCCTCGACTCTCTCTCTCTTTCTCGACTCTCCATCCTCTTTTGACTCTCCCTCTCTGTTACGTCTTCTACCCTAACCCTCTCTTTCACTCCCAGCTCCCTGCTCTCTCTCAACTCTCTCTCCTCTTTCGACTCTCTCTTTGTTCCTCACTCGACTCCTCTCTCGACTCGCTCTCTCTCGACTGTATCTCTCTCTGTTCCTCGCTAGACTTCTCTCTCGACTCTCCTTTTTTTTTTTCAGTTTCTGGTGATGAAATTGCTTCTGCATTTTCAAGGTTTTTCAGTCTTTAGTGAGGAAGCTCTTAGTTAGGTTGTCAACTTCTTGGAGATGGTTCAAAAACCTTGATCTAGGATTGGTTTGACATTTCCTGCATTCTGTTTAGGGCAGTCTTGGTTTACTCTGCCCTGAGCAGAAGGGTGCATCTAAGGTGAATACAGTTTCAGTGATTTTGTTCTCTGTAAATCAGAGTTTTATTGTCCTAGAGGCTAGAACTGTTCAATTTGAACCTATTATTTCAATACCAAAGTCTCAGATTTCTTCCAAATTTCTAGTTTATGGTAGTTCTGAAACTGGTTCTGGCACTTTACCTATATATATTCATTTGAGACCATAACAATGCTGTTTAAGTTCCTCTGTATGTGCACAGTTGCCTTCTTCCTCTTCTATGGGGCTCTTTCTTTCTTCTTTCTTCCTGATGAAACTGTAATTTTGTTTTTGTTTTTTCGGGATAGATCATTCTATTGTATTTAACTAACTATACAAGTATTTCAATTTAAAAAAGAAATAAGGAGAAAAAAGAAATTGTGATGTATGGTCTTAAGAAAGCAATCAATGGTAGGATTTAGAGCACTTCACAACACATAAAGCTCTAGGAATTTCTTTTGAAACAAAGCAAAAAATAGATTTTTCTTCTTTGTTAGCTGGCATAGGTATTAAGTGTTCCACTTTAACCAAAATAGTGAAGTTTCATTGGAAAGATGGTATTTAGACTTGAGTTCTGTTTGATCTTATTGGGATTTTATTGAAGAATAAATCCATAATGCTGTAGGGGTATGAAATAAGCCACACAAATGTGGAAAACTGTGAAGATGAACAAATGCATTAAGAGACCCATTTGGTCACATGAAGGAATTGATGTTCCCACAACTGAAATGAAGGGGAAAAATTTTCTGCCAATGGTTTTCATATAAGCAACTACAAAACCTTGTTACCAATGAAATGAGAATATCAATGAAATCACCTCGCACCCAAGAAAAACAGAATTATAAAATGGCATGATTCACAAGTATACCTGTAATAAAACTGTCAATTTTCAGTGTCTCTAGATCTTCTTCACTCTGCACTTTGCTTGACTTGGAGACGACAGATTTTCCAAGCATTAGAAGTTGAGACACAGCAAAGCAAACCAGCCCTATAAAGAAAAATCCATGTTAACAGAAATTTAATAGGAAGCAAAAGGGAACTTGCAAACCAGCCATTATGTATAAGGGAATGTATGATTTTTTATAAATTATTTGTGACAATAAATTATATATGGATTACAAATAGTATTCGTTTAGTTACTATTTATAAAATAGATTATATAATGAGAAAATATGTTTCAGTTTTCACCTTCAGCTTTGAGCTTCGAGCGAGAGAGATGATAGGACTTGGAGTTTTTTATTGGAAAAGTAAAAAACATACTAAAGTTACCTATTTACCATTGATTTTGAGTAGTTTAACACATGTACTCGTTTAAGGTAACAAAAATCAACATAAATGATTTGTTGTGTGATTTTTGATTTGTGATTTATTCTAATTTATTATAAAAAGAAATAAGTGCTATAAATTATACCAAACACTTGTAAAAATAGAAATAAGTCAAATAAATACAAATAAAAATCAAACCATAGAGTCTAAGACTCTAAATCATCCTAATTCTTTGGCGGAGTAGATAAATACTCAGCCTTACTTCCAACCTTCCACCAACCCATTATTACTCCATAATTAAGTCTCACTCTCAGGAGCCTGAGACGGGAATAGGGACCGGTGATGAGATGAAACGCTAAGGCTCTGTTTGGTATCGTTTTTGTTCTAGAAATGACGTTTCGTGTTAAAAATGAAAATTTCAGTTTTTGTGACAAAATACCGTTTTTAAACGAAAAAAATGTGTTTCAAAATTTTAGATTTTTATCAGGAACGATAGTTCATTTTTTTGTAAAATGGAATGAAATTGGGAAGACAGAATCTCGTTTTTTTATTTTTTATTTTTCACTTTTTGTTCCAAAAAAACATAAACAGACCATAAATTCACCAAACACTTTATTCCATTTTTATGTTCCAATAGAATGAAAAAACTCCAAAAATATTTTTTTAGAACGATACCAAACAGAGCCTAAAGCTTATAAGAATGGGATGGGGGATGCTTCCCTTATCCCTGCATTATGAGAGTAAGAAGAAAAGAAGAGGGAGTGGGTCCCTAATTTTATTAATTAAATGAAAATAAATGGAAATTGTAATTGAGAGTTGAATAAGAAAAAAAAAAAGAAAAAATAGGGGTAATTTGGGTATTTTATAGGTACGAAAGAAAGAGAAAGAGAAGTAAGAGTTTACTTTTTTGGGGCAATGTTGGGAAGAAAAAAAAAACATTTGAATTTGAAAAAAGAGATAGATAAAAAAAATCATTTTGTAATTAATTATGAACTTTGTCTTATTATTATTATGTCATTTGTACTTTTTTTATTTTCTTTTCAAATGTTAGTGTTCTAAATATCAATATCGGATCAGTTGGATCGTATTGATATCGGATCATGGGTAAAATTATCAAAAAAAAAAAATTATGAAAAATAAGAGTAAAATTGATGCAAATTGACTAATTTGGGATAATTTTTATGGAGATTAATACCAATCCATTTCTTGATATTTAAATCCCTTTGCAGAGTTTAAATAAATGTAGGATAAGTATATATATTAAGAGTGACAAATTTTTGGATCCAACTCCTCTCTAATGCGTCCAATACCCTAAGGCTGTGTTTGATAGCCAAGAGAAGAAAAAAAATGAAATAAAAAGAAAAAATAATCTAAGTTATAAACTTGGACATCCTAAGTTTGACTCCCACTAGGCACACTTTGGGGTTTGGGCCACTCACACGGGGGTGTTTAGTGCTCTTCATTACTTTCAGTGAAAGTTGAATGGTTCTTATGGTTGTGGGGTCAGTATGGATCCACAGGACTGGTGAGGCCGAAGGCTTGGATATCAGTCGTTAGCAAAGAAAAAAAAAGTCTAAAAAAGAAAATAAATGAAATGAAATGATAAGAACTAAAAAAATTATGTATGTTTGGCTACTAGTGGTGAAACAGGGTTGGGTTGGGCCGGATTTCTTAAAACCCTAACCCAACCCTAGGTCCTCAAAATTCAACCCAAGCCCAACCCAATCCTGTCGGATTCACGTTTCGGCCCAACCTTGTCGGGTTCATACCAACCCAACCTGGCCCTAATTGATCCTATCAAGGCCAGGTTGGGTCGACCTTGGTTTCTATAATGGTTGGATTAATCTTGATTGACATGTTTTTTCCATTAATGTCTCATATATTAAAAAATTATAGAAAAATAAAATACATATTGGAGCCCTAATTACTATTACAAGGATGCAAGGTTAAATTTCGGGCCGGGTTGGGTCAGGTTGGGTCTCAACCCTAACCCAACCCAACCCTGACCTAGGGTTGGGGTTTTTCAACCCTAACCCGCACTCAGGGTCAAGAAACTTGGCCCAAACCCTGTTCGGACTCAGGGTGGGCCAGAGCAGGTTTAGGTTGTCAAGGCCAAACTTTCACCCCTATTGGTTATCATTAGAAGAAAAGAAAAAATTTTGTATTTTCTTGTGCTTTCGATAAGATTTTTTTATACTTATAATAAAAGAAGACTTCTCGATTCCTGAGGTGAATTTTGAAATTAAAAAAAAAAAATCTTCTTTTGGGCTTCGGAACATACAAGTATATTGAGAATTTCTTAAATCAAGAAAATAGTTCAAATTTATATATATATATATATATAGGGGTGTCAATCTTGAGCTTGCATCGGTAGGCCCGATTGAGCTCGACTCGCTTAAGGCCTGATCTGAACTGGCCCGTTTATTAAACGGGCATTCACGATGCAAGCACTAGCCCGTCAGGCGCCCGACCGACCCGACTCACTTAAGAAGCCCACTAAAACCGACTCATTTAGCCCGACTGGCCCGACCCCCTTAAAAAATGCCTAAATACCTATTTTACCACTAATACTACAAAATATGAGTAAATAATATATAAGACTAAAATATCCACATTCTAAATGGGACATTCAATTGTTAAAAAGAGTAATTCTTGCAACTTAGACATGATTCCCTTGAATTTATATATATATATATATATATATAATTTTCCTTGGATCGTGCTAAATGGGACATTCAATTTTTATCAATTGTTCAATTGTTAAAGACATGATTTCCCTTGGTTCCAGAATTATGAATGTTATCCTCTAGTAGTATTAAATTTAATAGTTTAATCTCTTAAAAAAATGATTTTAAGGTAGGCACGTTTAGAGCCCGTTTAGAGTTTGTTTAGAATTAAATAGGTCCATAGCTCATTTAAGGTAACTCGATTAAAACCCGATACTGACCGGCCTGATTACAAACCATACCATGCCCTCCAAATCTAGACCCGTTTAAGTAAATGAGCATTCACATTGCAAGACTTTTACACTATCAGGCCCAATTTAGCCCAATCGAGACCGGCCTAGCCCAATTGATTGACACCCTTATATATATATATATATATATTTTTTTTTTTTTTACTACCAAAGACGGCCTAAAGCATATCGGCCAGAGCGGAGGAGGACCGGGTATAAATTTTTTCCATTAAACAATAACCAATGAATACAGTAGAGGTCAGATATTTTGAGGGTCACAGCCACGTGCAAAGAACCCTCAACGCTGTGTCAAGCAGTGATAGCTCTCCATATTCTATTCCGACAACTCCCACTGTGCAAATTTTATAATCCAGTGTAACTCATAGCTCTCTATCAGTGTGGGTTTAGAATTTGGATCCACTGGAAGCGGGCGCTTACGAGTTACGAGTTACGACTTACGAGTGCCATCCAAATTGAGAAAGGAAATTCCTTTTGAGACCTTAATTATATATTAATTAAATTATTTTTGGAATTAAGAGTTTAATTATAGATTAATTAAATCGATAGGGCATGCAAGTGCAATTAGCGTTAAAAAAAACAAACGACAAGGAAATGACGCAGAGAGAGAGAAAGAGTGGTTGGAGGAGTCGGTCACCTCATGGGACAACATATTCCACTTTTGAAGGCGGTGTGGTGGCAGTAGGAGCCGCGCATATCTTACCTTTTCCTTCTTTTGGGTGTTGCTTTTTATTGGCCCCACAAACCTAGACCCTTCCGCGCGAAACGTGGCACGTAACCGGACAAGGACAGTCTCACTTTGTCATCCTTGTTATTAATGGGTCCCACAGGCTGATCCCACCCACTGAACCACACACGATTACGCCAACTGACCGGCGTAACTCTCTGTCATCTTTTCAGACACGTCACTACTTTGTCAGATACTTTTGCCCTACGTATGCCCACGTGCCATGATGCTTCGTGTGAGTCGGTGTTATTCTCAACTTTTTGTATTATCCATGGATAAAGGTGTAAATCGGTCCGGATCAAGTATGGATTCGGTTTTGAAAATCGGTGCTCATGAACAACTTGTTTGATTTTGGTTCAGTTCTAATGTCTATTCGATTCCTTAAATCGGTTTCTAGATGGTAATTCATATTCGGTTCCAAAATTATGTTTCTATATATAGTAGCATTATAAAAATATAATACTAATAATAATAAGTAATCTATTTTATTTTTTAAAAATAATAAATTATAATGTATAAATATAATATAATAAATTAGGGTTAAAAATTGCTTCCCTACCCCCACACATAGGCCCCCCATTTCTTTAGAGAGATCGTGATGGGGTGGGAATTTGAAAGGGTGGGATAATTATACGAATTATTCCATTGCATCAGATTTGGGATTGTTTGGTAATCTAGGTGGGATTTTAGATAGACAACATAAAACTTTGAATTCTCCTACCCCACCCCCCTTGGAAAGTCCCACCAAATAGGTAGGACTTTACTGAAAATCCAAGTGAATGTTCGTTGAGGATGCCGCAAGCTCTTGGAACCACCTTCACTATAATAGCCGCCCTTGCAACCCCATGGGACCATTCTCTCTGCAACTCTTCGCAATCACAATACTTCTTTACAATGTCTGCCCTTGCTGCAATGGAAGACTAGCGTTCCTACAATTTAAAAAATAAAATAAAATAAAATAAAATAAAATAAAATAAAATAAAATTTGCCCATGAAACGATTGGAGTAACCAAGATGGAGAGAAAAGGGGTTTCAGAAATTGAGAAAGGAAGAAATTTGGAGGAGCTGAGAACTTAAGAAGTTACCTAGGTTCACTGAACGGAGAAGAGAACTTAGCCAAAGGAAGGGTCGGTATAGGGTTGGCCGCTCAAGGTAGGAGAGGAGAACAAGGAAGAAGAAGAGATGGAGGCAGTGATAGGGTTTCCTAACCCTAATCGACTATAATCATACCCAATCTTAGGGGAAGAAAGAAGAAGAAGATGCTCGATTGGTCATGCAATCAGACCCCATTGATTGGAGAAGAATAAGGAAGAAGAAGATATGCAACTCCTCGACTGATACCATCCATCATGAAGAAGAAATGACATGACACCTCAACAGAGGACGTGGCAAGGATTTCAATAACATTTTGGCCCACACGACGTTTTGGAAGAGAGAGGAAATGTTCATCAGCATTAAGGGACCACATGTAAAGCAGAGAAGATTTACAAAGGACAATTCTGTTAGGATATGGAGGATCATGATTGGCCATTACTTGTGGTAGCAGACATAGAAGAATATGTATAAAGAAAGCCATTGGCATTGTAAGGGAATACATAATATTATTGCCTTCTCTCACCTTTTTTTCTTGTCTCTCTCTGGAGGAGCTACCCTCAAAGATAGCAATTGTTCTATCTAGGTTGTTTTAGTTTTTATGTACCAATTGGTGCTTTCGTTGAGAGCTCTAAAAATCGTAATGAGCATGGCAGAAGGAACTCGGTTGCGACAAGTGGATGAAGCCATCAGGACATTGAAAGATATGGTAATGGCACAAGGAGGTCAGCTGGACACAGTGCAAGCCAGCTTTAGAGAACGTTTTGCAGAACAACAACGTTCCATCTCGGAGCTCTCTCTACAACTGACCACCATAGAAGGAAAATTGGAGCAGGTCCTCCACCTTGCCACTTCACAACCAAAACTACGCTCTAGGACATTTAACACACCAACCTTTGCTGGAACTGCGCCACTGCATGCCCACAAGGCAGCACCACTTACGAATCTTCTTAAAAAGGGCAAATTCTCATGGTCTCCACTCTCCAGTTGCTCAGTTAGCTTTTGAAGTCTTGCTCCAAGAAATGAATTCAGCCCAGATCCTGTGCTTACCAGACTTCATCATTCCCTTTACAGTAGATATAGATGCTTCCGGGGTTGGCATAGGCGCTGTTCTATAATAAGAAAATCACCCAGTTGCGTTCTTTAGCAAGAAACAGTCACCAAGGATGTAGGTCACTTCCACGTACATGTGCGAAATGTATGCCACCACCCAAGCTGTCATGCGGTGGCTCTAACACTTACTTGGAAGGAGATTTATCATCAAGATAGACTAGAAAAGTTTGAAGGAGCTGACCGAGCAGACCATTCAGACCCTAGAGCAGTAGTATTGGTTGTCAAAACTCTTCGGCTTCGTGTTTGATATATGTTACCACCCCGGAAAGGACAACATTGTCGCAGATGTGTTATCCCGAAGTGCATCCCCTTCGACGACCTTCTTATCATTCTCCGCACCGTCACTTTGATTTCTTAGAGCAGCTGCGTGCAGAGGCAACCACTAGTCCAACGCTACACACATCGTCGATGGTTTACTCACCACTCCAACATTTTACAAGGGATATACAACTCAAAATGGACTACTGTATTACAGGCAACGACTAGTATTATCATCTGACTCCCCTCTTTGTGACGTCTTCCTCAAGGAGTTCCATTCATCCTTTGTGGGAGGGCACACTGGATTATTCAATACTTTCAGACAATGGCAACCAACTTCTTTTGGTGGGGTATGTGCAATTATATCAAGCAATATGATGCTTCTTGTACCACATGCAGCAAATTAAATCCCTCACAACCTCCCCCATAGGACTCCTACAATCCTTGCGATCCCTGAACAAGCATGGGAAGATCTCTCAATGGACTTCATTACTGGGTTGCCCATTTCCTCTGGAAAAACCACCATTCTGGTAGTTGTGGACTGTTTAACAAAGCATCCCCACTTCTGTCCCATCTCTAGAAATTTCACAAGTACTAAGGTTGCTGAAGTTTTTGCCACAAGAATTACCAAACTACATGGGCTTCCTCACTCTATTGTGAGCGATTGCGACCCCTATTTATTAGCAGCTTCTGGCGTGAGTTATTCCACCTATAGGGCACCACATTGGCTATAAGTATCGCATATCATCCACAGACTGATGGCTAGACTGAGGTACTTAACCGATGCCTCGAGATGTATCTATGCAACTTTGTATCGGACACTCCCTTTGTAATATCCCGCTTCTTAAACCCGGTCTGATTTCACGGTTGAACCGGTTTAACCATGCAGAAACCGAGCCAGAGGATATTAGAGCGGGTTCCTTATGGGCTATGATGGCACGGGTGACCTTAAACACCGGCTGGCCCGACAAGTCCGAGCCAGTGCCAGAAGAGACGGGAGTGCCCAAACCGTGTACGTGCACCTACCATAAGGCTATGTACGGATAGAACAGGTATTATATCCGTATTNTTGCATCAGATTTGGGATTGTTTGGTAATCTAGGTGGGATTTTAGATAGACAACATAAAACTTTGAATTCTCCTACCCCACCCCCCTTGGAAAGTCCCACCAAATAGGTAGGACTTTACTGAAAATCCAAGTGAATGTTCGTTGAGGATGCCGCAAGCTCTTGGAACCACCTTCACTATAATAGCCGCCCTTGCAACCCCATGGGACCATTCTCTCTGCAACTCTTCGCAATCACAATACTTCTTTACAATGTCTGCCCTTGCTGCAATGGAAGACTAGCGTTCCTACAATTTAAAAAATAAAATAAAATAAAATAAAATAAAATAAAATAAAATAAAATTTGCCCATGAAACGATTGGAGTAACCAAGATGGAGAGAAAAGGGGTTTCAGAAATTGAGAAAGGAAGAAATTTGGAGGAGCTGAGAACTTAAGAAGTTACCTAGGTTCACTGAACGGAGAAGAGAACTTAGCCAAAGGAAGGGTCGGTATAGGGTTGGCCGCTCAAGGTAGGAGAGGAGAACAAGGAAGAAGAAGAGATGGAGGCAGTGATAGGGTTTCCTAACCCTAATCGACTATAATCATACCCAATCTTAGGGGAAGAAAGAAGAAGAAGATGCTCGATTGGTCATGCAATCAGACCCCATTGATTGGAGAAGAATAAGGAAGAAGAAGATATGCAACTCCTCGACTGATACCATCCATCATGAAGAAGAAATGACATGACACCTCAACAGAGGACGTGGCAAGGATTTCAATAACATTTTGGCCCACACGACGTTTTGGAAGAGAGAGGAAATGTTCATCAGCATTAAGGGACCACATGTAAAGCAGAGAAGATTTACAAAGGACAATTCTGTTAGGATATGGAGGATCATGATTGGCCATTACTTGTGGTAGCAGACATAGAAGAATATGTATAAAGAAAGCCATTGGCATTGTAAGGGAATACAGAATATTATTGCCTTCTCTCACCTTTTTTTCTTGTCTCTCTCTGGAGGAGCTACCCTCAAAGATAGCAATTGTTCTATCTAGGTTGTTTTAGTTTTTATGTACCAATTGGTGCTTTCATTGAGAGCTCTGAAAATCGTAACGAGCATGGCAGAAGGAACTCAGTTGCGACAAGTGGATGAAGCCATCAGGACATTGAGAGATATGGTAATGGCACAAGGAGGTCAGCTGGACACAGTGCAAGCCAGCTTTAGAGAACGTTTTGCAGAACAACAACGTTCCATCTCGGAGCTCTCTCTAAAACTGACCACCATAGAAGGAAAATTGGAGCAGGTCCTCCGCCTTGCCACTTCACAACCAAAACTACGCTCTGGGACATTTAACACACCAACCTTTGCTGGAACTGCGCCACTGCATGCCCACAAGGCAGCACCACTTACGGATCTTCTTAAAAAGGGCAAATTCTCATGGTCTCCACTCTCCAGTTGCTCAGTTAGCTTTTGAAGTCTTGCGCCAAGAAATGAATTCAGCCCAGATCCTGTGCTTACCAGACTTCATCATTCCCTTTACAGTAGATATAGATGCTTCGGGGGTTGGCATAGGCGCTGTTCTATCATAAGAAAATCACCCAGTTGCGTTCTTTAGCAAGAAACAGTCACCAAGGATGTAGGTCACTTCCACGTACATGTGCGAAATGTATGCCACCACCCAAGCCGTCATGCGGTGGCTCTAACACTTACTTGGAAGGAGATTTATCATCAAGATAGACTAGAAAAGTTTGAAGGAGCTGACCGAGCAGACCATTTAGACCCTAGAGCAGTAGTATTGGTTGTCAAAACTCTTCGGCTTCGTGTTTGATATATGTTACCACCCCGGGAAGGACAACATTGTCGTAGATGTGTTATCCCGAAGTGCATCCCCTTCGACGACCTTCTTATCATTCTCCGCACCATCACTTTGATTTCTTAGAGCAGCTGCGTGCAGAGGCAACCACTAGTCCAACGCTACACACATCGTCGATGGTTCACTCACCACTCCAACATTTTACAAGGGATATACAACTCAAAATGGACTACTGTATTATAGGCAACGACTAGTATTATCATCTGACTCCCCTCTTTGTGATGTCTTCCTCAAGAAGTTCCATTCCTCCTCTGTGGGAGGGCACACTGGATTATTCAAGACTTTCAGACAATGGCAACCAACTTCTTTTGGTGGGGTATGTGCAATTATATCAAGCAATATGATGCTTCTTGTACCACATGCAGCAAATTAAATCCCCCACAACCTCCCCCACAGGACTCCTACAATCCTTGCGATCCCTGAACAAGCATGGGAAGATCTCTCAACGGACTTCATTACTGGGTTGCCCATTTCCTCTGGAAAAACCACCATTCTGGTAGTTGTGGACTGTTTAACAAAGTATCCCCACTTCTGTCCCATCTCTAGAAATTTCACAAGTACTAAGGTTGCTGAAGTTTTTGCCACAAGAATTACCAAACTACATGGGCTTCCTCACTCTATTGTGAGCGATTGCGACCCCTATTTATTAGCAGCTTTTGGCGTGAGTTATTCCACCTATAGGGCACCACATTGGCTATAAGTATCGCATATCATCCACAGACTGATGGCTAGGCTGAGGTACTTAACCGATGCCTCGAGATGTATCTATGCAACTTTGTATCGGACACTCCCTTGCTTTGGGTCAAATTTCTATATTGGGCTGAGTATTGGTACAACACTTCATTTCATTCGACAACATGGATGTCCCCCTTCCAGGTAGTGTATGATCATCCACCCCCACGCTATAGAGATACATTCCATATACTTCCCTCAATGCCGCAGTAGACCAAGACTTACGCGACGAGGTGTTGCACACCCTCAAACTCAATCTGGTTCGAGCTCAAGCAAGAATGAAGTGCCAAGACGACAAGGGTCGAACATATAAGGAATTTACAGAAGGAAAATGGGTCATGGTTATGCTCCGCCCATATCGGCATAAATCTGTGACCTTGAGGACGCACCAAAAATTGGGAAGCGGTACTTTGGGCCATTTCAAATCATGGCTCGAGTGGGGAAAGTTTCCTACAAGCTTGATCTACCCACTTCAACACACCTCCACCTAGTTTTTCATGTCTCCTTACTCAAACGATACATTAGGACACCACCTTTGCAGTTGGAATCACTACCTCCCATTGTGTCGTACCCTGCTCCGACCCCAATACTAGCTGCTATTTTGAGCTTTCGCACCTTGCTTTGACGTGGCCACCAGGTTTCCCAAACATTGATACAGTGGGAGGGCCTACCTTTGGAGGATGCATCTTAGGAGGATCTTTCGGTATTACAACAATTAAACCCGCAACTGAAACTTAAGGACAAGGTTCCTCTCGATGGGGATACCAATGATACGATCCATCATGAAGAAGAAGGGCAAGACATCTGAACAAAGGACATGACAAGGATTTCAACAACATTCGGGCCCACACGACGTTCTAAAAGAGAGAGGAAATGTTCTTCAGCATTAAGGGACTACGTGTAAAGCAGAGAGGATTTGCAAAGGACAATTCTGTTAGAACATGGAGGATTATGATTGGCCATTACTTGTGGTAGCAGACACAGAAAAATATGTATAAAGAAAGCCATTAGCATTGTAAGGGAATACAAAATATTATTGCCCTCTCTCATTTTTCTTCTTCCCTCTCTTTGGAGGAGCTACCCTTGAAGCTAGCAATTGTTCTGTCCAGGTTGTTTGAGTTTTTTTGTAACATCGACCCAATCTTTTTTCTACAACTCATCATCAAAAAGCCCTGCAATTTGCCCTCTCTCTCCCCTTTTTTTCCCCCATGGTCAGCCAAACAACATACAAGGTGGAATAATTTAACTTTCCCCCAACTTTACTTCTCTGTTTTTCAACCATCCACATATGGTCCTAAGAATTTCTCTAAACAAGCGAGGTAGTGACTGGAAAACAAGGTACAAACCCTGGTAAATGGTGGATCCCCTATGAAAAAGAAACACTTAACTTGAGAAAGATAGCAATCAAGGTGCTCTTCCAAACTTATTCTGCATTTTAATGTGAGCATAATTACAATACATTCTCACTGATCCACACCAAGAGGTGAAAGCAATTAGATTACAAAAAACTGCAGCAGTTGAACAGTTGGTGTCCTTTCGTGAGTCCACTTTTCCATGTATGTGTTTACCAAAAAAATATGTACGAAACACTATTCTTTTTCTCAATATATTAATATATCATGACCATATGCGATTTGATTTCAGTTTCAATTCCTATAATGAAAAGGAACCAAATGGTCCAAATCCCACCTCGATTCTGTTCCCCAATTCTGTATAGTAATTAAATTCAATACGATATGATTATATTCTAGTTATTTGGTTTGGATCCGATTTCAGATTTCGGTTCTGTACCAATATGACACCATCATCTGAGGATAAAAATCCTCTGAAATTCTAATCTTGTGCAATTGTGTGCAATACCCCCTGTAGAGGTTGACAGGTGTACAATGCCAAATGAGCGGTCCATATTTGTCTACCATTGATACAACTTTAAACTAGTGAGGAACCAACTTAAACCAAACCGTATCAGAGCAAACCGATTCGGTTCACATCGATTTGAAATAAAAGGTATGAGAGTTTCCCTCTCTCTCTCTCTCTCTCTCTCCATCCTCTTTCGACTCTCCCTCTCTGTTATGTCTTACGCCCTGACCCTCTCTTTCACTCCCAGCTCCCTGCTCACTTGACTCTCTCTCTCTCTGTTCCTCGCTCGACTCGATCTCTCTTTGTTACGAAGCTCTCTGCAAAGGTATGAAATACTCAACTCTAATGAACAACCCTCTCTTTCCTGTTAATGTTAATGTCTCTGCAAAGCTCTCTGCATCAATGTTTTCTTTTGTTAATTTCATGGCTTTTTTTTTGTTATTTGCAGCTTACCTTGTTGATTGAATCCCGGTCGAAGTTCGACTTTCCCTGGGAGAATTTTTTTATTTTTTTTTAGTCTTTGTGCACGAAGGTAAAACTCTCCTCTCTGTCTCTTTATATCTCTCTCTTTGGAAAGGCATCAATGTATCTAGATCTGTGATTTGAATGTGTGAAGTATGGAATGCAGATTTAGGGCTATTTTCATTAGCTGATTTGAGTTTACTTATCTTTAAAATTTCAATTTCATCTTTGTATTTGCTTGCTGTCTCTGTCAAAACCTAAGAGATTTAGAGTTATTTTCCTTGGCTGATTTGAGTTTCTTTTCAATAAAATTTCAATTTCATATTTGTATTTGCTTGTTGTCTCTGTCAAAACCTAAGAGATTTAGGGTTATTTTCCTTGGTTGATTTGAGTTTCTTTTCAATAAAATTTCAATTCCATAACTTTGTAGGTAAGGAGTCTTTAGCTCAAAATGATAGAGCAACTGGTAAGTGCCTAGATTATGGTGGTTTGAATCCACCAAGACTTTGAAAAGTGAACGAATGTATTCTACGTTGATTATTACTGTTTTCATGTGCTTCTACTGGTTTTTCCAATGGTTGGGCCTTTTTTTTTTTTTTTTCTAGTTATGTAATTGCATTCATCAAGGTTTTTCAGTTATGGGTTTGAGAGTGTTTGGTTGGAATTTTTTTGGGTGAGATAACAGAGCATATGGACTTTCTCAGTTCTTGGTTTGAAATTACATTTTTCAAGGATTTTCAGTTCAGTTTTGCTGGTTTCAATGATTTTTTTTGGCTTCTGTGCAAATTTCAGTTCAGTTCTACTATTTCATTTTCAATTCTGGGTATGTATTCTACTATGTAGCAAACATTAATTTGCATGTTGCTTCTCCCTTCTTCTAGCTCTGGGTCTATGTTTAGTTTGGTTTCATACATTCAGAGCTGAAGATGGAAGAATGTCTGGCCAATAGGTGCTTGATGTTTCTGCAGTACAGGTGTACAAATCACCCGAAGTTATGAAGATGAAGGAAACAAGAAAAGAGAGTGATATTTTAGTTGGCAACAAGAAAGTTTGGCTACTGTGTAGGTTGTATGTTAGTAGTTCTGTTAACTGTCATGATTTATGCTGGCATATTGGAAGAGTGTTGGATATTCATTTTAAATAATTTTCTTTTTCTTGTTCCTTGGTTAACTTGCAGGTTTTTATGGCTGAATTTTATTTACAATGTGTTGATTCTTCGTTATTCCACAGTTCCTTGTTAACATGCCTGATATCTCCACTTGCACTGGTTGTCTTATATTATGATTTGTTAACTTACAGGTTTTAATGGCTGATTTGTTGATTGATTAGATTTGGTTTTGCTTTCTTTGTTGACTTGCAGGTTTTATGATTTGTTAACTTGCAGCTTTATACATAATGGCTGGTTTGCAGGTTTTTATGGTTTTATGACAAGCTTTGTTGACTTGCAGGTTTTATGATTTGTTAACTTGCAGCTTCATACTCATAAATATAGTATGATGAAGAAGAATGTTAATATATCTGGATTTATGCATGTCATGGATTCACTTGGCCACAAGATGACAAATTAACTACGGCATGGTTAATTAGGTTACAACATATTTCTAACCATGTGGTTACATTTAGACATACCCTATAAGCTACCCATTCTATATCAATTAAAACTAAGATGGCATAAGAGGAATCCAATCTTTTGTTCATTCTTTATTTTTTAGTTGTTGACTTCTTGTTTTTAATTTATATTTTCAAGGCCTCTTATTAGTTCAGTTCTTTTCTATTTTACTATTAGAAGTGCTAAATTAGGAACTTTGAGAGACCGTTTATCATGTATATAGTTGTATTAACAGATTGAGCGATTGTTTTAATGAAATTATGCTTTGGCTTAATTCTTTGTTATATGGATTCACAATGGTGCCACCAGGGCTAGATTCACCGTCTAATCTATTAGATGGATTCTCAGTAAATCTATCTTTCCTTTTCAATCCTGTCCTGCTACGAAAGCTAAAACAGGTCAGAAATTTTTGTTATTTTTCTTCTATTAACTAGATGAGGAACTTCATCTGGATAGGGATGCAGAAAGTAGTAAGGCAGTAAATGTCAAATGGGACCATATCTATAAACCTAAAGAAGAAGGCAGTCTGGGAATTTGCAAGCTTCATGACATCAATTAAGCTTTGCTATGCAAGCAAGTACGGAACAGCATGGGAATTCAGGTATGAGCAAGTTTTGTATGGCATGATTTCTGAGCAATGGAAATCCTATGAAAGCCTACAAATCCTCCTCAATCTAGCAAGGAAATTGAAAAATGTGGGACTTTGTTCCAAGTAAGGAACGATGGCTTGTGGGGAATGGCCATTCTATAAGGCTATGGAAAGGCATGTGGCTTGAAGAAAATTCTATTGAGGAAATATGCAACCTGGGGGATTGGACATTTGATTATTCTAAGCTTAAGTTGTCGAATTTAATCTCTAATTTCATATGGGAGTTCCAGAAGTTAACTCTACTGCTCTGAAGGATTGCTTTAATTTTTCCCATTCTATTTGGTTGCCTCAGTACGAGATAGATGATCATTGTGTTTGGAGTTTCTCTTCCTCATCTTCTTTCAGTGTTTCATCTTCTTAGAACGAGATCAGAAAACAGAATCGAAAGGTTCCATGATGGTATTTGATGTCCATCAGATAATTTGATTTTCTTGTCCCTTAACAGCTGGTGAAAAATGACCTCAGCTTTTGAGATGTCAAAAGGATACCTCATCCCAGAGTCATAATTTATGGGGTAAAAAGTCTTTTGTGTGATCGTATTATCCTGGGGTTTGGTTAAAAATTTACAAATATAAGGTTTGACTTCCATAATTTCGGCCAGATCGACCTCATAGTCTATAGAATTAGCCGCTTTTGACTGACCAACACCCATGAATGAGAAGTTATATGTCAATCCTTCATAGAAATTTCCAGTAAAAGACGAACGCTTATGCTTTTCTTCTTTCAAGATGTGTTCATAACAAGTTGCTTGCACAACTAATGACTTAGGTCTGAGAACTCTTGACCGGAAAATTTCTTTCTCAGTTCTAAAAATAGGCCACTCAAAGCCATCTTTGCAAACTTACTTTTCTGTAAGTTTACGATGCATCAGGGCTTTGCAATCTTAAACCTGTTGACAAACTTGTCAACTAATTCATCATTGCCCTAATGTATCTTTGCCAGATCGGAGATCGAAACAGTATGTTTAATCCTATAGAACTGCAAGTGGAACTTATCTTCCATCTCACCCCAGTTCTGTATGGAATTGACTGGCAAATTGCAGCCCTGTCAAAGAATTAGGAAATAATCTCAAATTTAAAATATCACTTGCCCTTACCATCCCACATTGAATGGTGAATCGAGAAATATGTTCCACTGTCGACATGTTATCTACTCAGGATAAGGTTTTTGGTATATTGACCTTGTGATTGGATGAAAAGTAGGGTTTATTTGGTCCTGAATCACCCTAATCAACTCCACACGACCAACTAGAATGGGATTCCCTTGTTCGAATAATACTTCTGGCATTTTTAGAACCGCATTCCTTTAACCGTTTTCCATACGGTTAATACCGTCATACTCATTCTAGGCTTCACCCTGAGGATCTGGTATATTTTGACGAGAAAGAATGGTAGTTCTGTTTCAATTTCCTCCATTCCTACGGCCATTGCGGCCCTCGTTATTAGTTTGGTATGTTTAACCACCCAACGGTGTGACATTTGCCCCTATCGCAGCTGTGTTGGCCGGTGCATACCATAAGCTATCTATTGGGGCATTATTTTCCCTTGCCGCGGTCGTACTAGCCAAATCATACCATGAGCTATTTATTGGGGCATTGTTTGCCCCTACTGCGGTCATACTAACCAGAGTATACCACGGCCCTTGTTGATAAGTAGGGTTGGTGTATATTACATGTGGGTACTAGCTTTGATTGATCCTAGTGTTGCCATTCTGAATTGGAACACTCGCATCTCCACTCTGCTCTCCAAAACTCGGGGAGCTGCTTGAAGAGGCCACATTAGGATTGGCATGACTGGTCAACCGAATGTGCAGTGTTAAAAGATTCAACATCTTCTTGAACATTTGATCAAACCTCTGATCAATTCTCGTATGTTGACTAGCATTTCATTGGGCTATCATCTGGTGCATGTATTTGGCCAAAGGCCGAAATGCCCCTTTCTTGGTAGTTGTTGAATGCTTGGTTATGTCCTAAACCACTACACCCGATTGATCTCCAGAAGAAGGACTATTCTCTTCTAGATTTGGGCTAGATGCTTATAGAGAATTTGGCATTTTCCTTTCTTCAGAATTCTTGGAATTTCCACTTGTTTGGACTACCATACTTGAGACTATCCCACCGGGCGTGCCAAAAAGATGTTCGCAATAAATTCCCCTTGATCTCCCATGATACTCTGACCGTATTGATTTTTTGCTCAGGCGTGCCAGAATCCTTCTTAACTGGATTCAATACAATCTAACTTTGATCAAACGAATGGAGTTCCCTCTTGCTCCGATCGCTCCAGGGACTTCGATTAAGACAAAATCAAGCCCAAAAAACAAGTGAAGGAAAATTTATTTCCTCGAGATAGGTTCTGGGAACAGATACAAGAGTACACAAAACGGGAAACTTGTGGAAAATTAGACCAAGTAATAAGTAACAGATTCTTAAGTAGAGTCTAAAACTACGAAAGAAACATAACTGATAAGGAATTGCATTGTTGATGAGTTTGTATTGTTTTTTATCCTCTTCTTGGCCAAAATCCCCTCATTTAAATAGAGACTTTCAAGTTTAAATTAGTTGGGTAACCATTCCCACTAACTTTCTCTCAGCCAATGAATAACCACTCCCGCTAACTAGCTTCTTGTCAATCAAACGACATCTATCAAACAGCCTCATTTTCCTTTAGTAAGTGTTTGTGCCCTCTATGCATGAGTGCCACATAACCGATTACAAAGGGATTTTAAAATCTACTGCCAACAGTAGTGCATGATTGGATCTCGTTATGACCATTCCTAAATTCCATCCCTTGGAGAATTACACACTATTTCAGAGAGGCGAATTGTTTTGTTTTTGTTGATTTTCTTGCGAAAGATGCAATCAAATCTGGAGTCTCAGTCTCAAACAGACCTCTTTCGAACTTTATTTGGATCGAGATCGGATGACGCTGAGATAAGACCATGTTGTTGTTTTTATTAGCTGAGCTTTAAGGATTCCTACTGATGGCAATGCTGAAGGTGGGATTCCTTGAACTTAGTGGGTTTGCATTATTATTTCTCAGATTTTTCTCTCCCTATTGATGACCATGCTGAAGGTGGGGGGTTTTAAGTCTAATTTTGAGCTGTCATTTTTCCTTTCCCTTTTCTTTAATAAAATTTCTGACCTTTAACAGGAAAAAGAGTGTACCTTGCTCTCTGCGTTACTATGTTTTTATCCAATTTTGCTACTGTCTTTTGTGATCGTAATCAATTTTGTTATGCTATTTTACCCTTCTAGTTCTGTTCTCTTGCGTTATAGGTATTATAATATATCATTTATTTCTTATTTCTCTAAATAGAAAGCTCGTGTTCCTGTTATCACACATTACCTGCTTTCTCTTAAAACTAATTAGAACTTCGATCAATGATAGGAAAAATTAATTAGTTCTCCTCCCTTACAATAAGAAAATCTCAAGCAAGTTGTTTACAGTCAAGTCATGTAATTAATGTGCCTTGCTTCTAGAAAGAGACTCATTAACTTCCCATTTGTAGCAAAATGGAAAGCTAAATTGCCAAGGGTAGCAACTAAAGTGCGAATTTAGACATCAATTTTGCAAAATAAAGGCGTGTGAATCTGAAGGGCATGTCTTCATTCATTGCTTTATATATATATATATATATATATATACTAGTAAACTTACACGTGCAAATGGTTAAACATTCAGATACAAAATTCAATTTTTTAGAGTACTTACAATCAAATATTTGTTTTATTGCTTGAGAACGTATATTTCTCCTGAAGCATGTAGTAATCTAATAACTTACCATTACTTGAAGCTCTTAAAAAATAGCACTATGGAATACTAAAGAGATGATACTGTGTTCGATATCCATGCATTGGGATAATATAATCTTAGCAGGTAACTTTATTTTTAAGAATTGAAAGGGCCAATGCTTGAAACGAAAGAGTCCTAATGCTTGGTGTACCCTAGATTCTCGAAGTTTTATTCTTTTTTTTTTTTTTTTTGATAAGATTGAAACTTAACATGTGGTAATTATTGGCATTTAAAATGGGTGTATAATCAAGGTCTCTACGATGGCCTTGTGAGCGACTCCTCCAAATATAAAACATATTTTGGAATTTGTCTCTGAAAATATTATCCATATGAATCTGTTATATTTTAAACAATTTTGATTTACAAGAGCCCGATGGCACATTGTATCAAGAATTTCTCTTTATTTTGGCAAGGTTGATAAGTTTTTCCCTTCCTTTTTCTCCTCAATCACAGTCCAAT
>NC_056570.1:18025025-18116034 GCF_013358625.1 Macadamia integrifolia
ATATATCTCTTTCCATATTTACCTTTGTAAATATCTCCATAATTGTTCATTCCATCCCCATTCTCCATAATTCTCTCTATTTCTCTCTCCCATATTGTGCTCCGAGAGAGAGAGAGAGAGAGAGAGAGAGAGAGAGAGAGAGAGAGAGAGAGAGAGAGAGAGAGAGAGAGAGAGAGAGAGAGAGAGAGAGAGAGAGAGATTTAAGGAGTAATTATACCAATTACACACCCTTTTCCTACACTTTGAAAGAGAGATAATTATTATTAGGGTTTATAATTATATGCCTATTTTTTTTATCATTTTTAATACCTAATAATTATAATTAATTATTACTCTCCCCCTTTCTCCTCCACGTTCAGAGAGAGAGAGAGAGAGAGAGAGAGAGAGAGAGAGAGAGAGAGAGAGAGAGAGAGAGAGAGAGAGAGAGAGAATTATAAAGAGTTTATTATTATTATTTTTTTATCTTTCATTTTGAGGGATGAGAGGATGAGTGGGATTTTTTATTAAAATAATTATAGAGATTTAAATATAGAGTGAGAGAGATTTAAGTAGGGGTGTCAATTCGTGGCCCGACCCGACTAAACCGACCGGGACCGACCGTTTATAGATCGGCCCGGCCCAGACCGTTTATTAAACGTGTCGGGCTTGAGCCTAGCCCGTTTATAAATGGTCAGTCTCGGCTTTGCTAATTGGACCGTTGGGCGCCCGACCGAGACCGACCAAACAACGCCCGACTGAGACTGGCCTATTGTGCACCGACTTGGCCCGACCCTTTAATGATTGTAAAATACCTATTTTACCCCTCAAATTAAAGAATAAAAACTAAAAAGTAAAGACATGTTCACATTTTAAATAATGGTTATATTTGGTATCATTTATTGAGTGGGTCGGAATATAAGAGCACATTTTAAAAAGGGCCCGTTTAAAAACCGATTAAAGCCCGTTTAACATTAAACATGTCCGTAGCCCGGTTAAGGCCCGACTAAAACCCGATTAAGGTAGCCCGATTATAACCCGAGGCCGACCGACCGAATATAAAGTGTACCATGCCCTCAATAACTAAGCCCGATTAGTTAAATGGGCGGACACGGTGTAACCTTTGAAAGTCTTCAAGACCGATTAAGCCCGACCGAAACCAGACGGGCCCGACCGGTTGACACCCCTAGATTTAAGGAGGAATAATATCAAGAATTACTCTCCTCTTTCTCATCCACGTGTAGAGAGAGTGAGAGAGAGAGAGAGAATTATATAGAGAGAAAATACTCCTTCCTCCACGTTTAGATTTTGTAAGGGATGGAAGGAGAGATTTTAGGAGTTTTTTTTTTTTTTTTTTTTTTTATTACAGAGATTTAAATATATATATATATAGAGAGAGAGAGAGAGAGAGAGAGAGAGAGAGATTTAAGGAGGAGTAAAAGCAATAATTACTTCCCTTTTCTCCTCCATGTTTAGGGAGAGAGAGAGAGAGATAATTATTATTTTTTTCATCTTCCATTTTGGGGATTTTTTGGTCATTTGGGGGTTTTTTTCGGTGTATTTTGGTCATTTGGATTTTTTTTTTTTGTAGATATCAATGGTTTTTTTTTTTTTTTTTGTATTTTGAAAAAGTATACCAAAGACAGGGAGTACTTACTTTTTAATAGTAGTATGATATATATATATATATATGTATATGAATGAGATTGGCTCCTCTTCATGAACTTATCAACTTACAAAAAGGCTCTTCTTTGGACATAGAAATCAAAAGGTCGTAGTAAAGATGATTCTTAGGATAGTTTCTCATGCACTAGCTTAGGCTGTTTGGCCAAAGTGAAATTCTTGTGTTTTCGAGGATCAACATTGATCCAACACTAAGCTTCTTCAATTGATTTGGGATCTCACGGTCCATTGGGTTCAAGCCCATTGCTATCTAGAGGGTCTTTTGGGAAAGACCCTCATTCTAGTACTTGTTGGGCTCATAAGCTTTAAAAAACACTTCACTCACCAACAATGAATGATGCAGAGGTGTTAGATGGTTATACAAATGGCTCCATTTGTTTCTCTATAAAATTTTACTTATTGAAAAATTTCCAATTGGTTCTAGGAGGTAAAATATGTCATAAAATGTTACTATAAAAATTTTCGATGTTTGTTTGTCATTAACTTTACCATGTAAAATTCTTTAAAATATTTATAACAGATGCCATTATAACAAATTTGGATTAGACCATATAGTATGGTTGTAAGAGCCATGTATTAGGTGACTTAGTTTGAGGCCCATAGGCTGGCTCATGCCCGCATGATTTTAAAATGCATCTTACATGGAAGGGGTTGGACCCTCACTATGAGTCACAAGTTCTTCCATTCACTCACTGATGTGGGATTATCCCCCCTCATAAAAATTAGTAATCCAATTCATAAGTTATCTTCTACCATTTTTGTAGTGGGCTTTGGATTTAGTTGTTGAAAGAGATTAATATTTTAAAAAGACCAAATTTGGTGCTGTAGAGAGTTAGCAGAATCTAGATCCTCTATAGCTCTAGATAATGCAATGCGATACAGTGCTACTTGCAACATTGGAAACCTGTTGTTACACCCGTGCCCTAATATGGTCAAATTTGAATTTTTGTAAAAGTTCTCACACTGGATGTTGTCAGTACCAGTAATTTTTGGATTGTGGCAATCTACTGTCTCGACCTACCTGCCAATGCAGGGCTTGCTGGTCGAACTGGAAAGGATTCAAATCTTCTAAGCCTAAATGGTGAGTGACCTAACACCTTACTGCTCAACCCCCCCTTTGCATGGTAAAATGACCCAAAAGATGGCTGAAGGCTGGAAAATAAAACAACTGGGGTAGGAGGCAGCAACCCATTAGTTGGACACTCACCTACTGGTAGCCTACATCCGGTGGGCTCTATTGTGCTAAACTACCTCAATTGCCTGTAGAATCCACTATGCGCATTGTGGCCAACTCCACCCATCCTCCCACACTACATGGAACCTTTCATCTTGACTCGCACACCTTGTGAGTCAAAGGTATTGGTTCCACGTTACAGCCCATCGGCTTAAATCAGTTTGGTCTCGGTATAAGTGCATGGGCAAACAGGCCTTAAGGCCACTAGCTATATATCAAGCTCATTTCTCACCTAGAACAAATGTGAGAGAGGGAGAGACGAAGCTAAAATGAAGGACAGAAGAGGAAGAAGATGAAGGAAGAGAAGTGAGCTCCCGGTTGCTTTGGAGGCTTCCGTAACCCCATTTCCTCCACATTTGGGCTTTATGTAGGTAGAGAACCATTAATTCGTTGCATTGGAGGGGTATGCCTCAACATCGGTGACTTTCGATAGCTAAGGTGGTGTGCATTGCACTCCTCCGCATGTTTCCTGAGCTCAAAGTGAGCTACCCGAGCTCCGGGGTAATTTTGACCCAAATAGGGAAGTTGTGGTTTCAATTGTTTATGGGTTTCAGTTGTTTATTCGGTGTAACTCCCAAGCAGTTAGTGGAAACACAATCAATTGGGTTTAAATGAAAGGTGGGAAGACCCCTTACGATCCCTACGAAATAGTTCCTGACAATTAGACCTAAGACGGTGAACCCCGTGAAGTTGGTGAACTTCTAGGCTGGTCATTGGCAGAAGCCCACTAGTAGGTCCACCCCAACCAGTGACTTTGGAGGTATGAATTGGCCTCTATTCACCCCAACGACTAGACATAGTCACCTACCGATGACCTGCTACCAGTGGGTCTGTTGTACTATCAAATTTGACAGTTTTGACACTTTTGGGGGAACCCCTATAGGAGTCCCATGGGTACTTTTGATGCATATTAATGCTTGTTTACCATTGTTACTAGGACAAAGACAATCACAATTCGGTGAGGCCTAACGGGTTTTGATTCAGGTACCAAATTGAGAATTTTAGTTTCCCAGTCAACAAAAAAAGTTAGTGGAGATATGACTTTCTTTTAGAGTGTTTTATACTATTAGAATTGTATGCATGCCATAGCAATCATGTTCACTTAATTTCATCACATGTATGATATATTTGAACTGTGTGACATGTTTTATTGAATTTGAACTGTGTGACATGTTTTATTGAATTTGAACTGTAAATATGATTTGATTTTATGAATGGGATTCGGGTGTGATGCAGGGATTTCAATCCGTGATCTCCATGTGGATGATTGCATCATACAGTGGGTGTGCATTAGAGTTAGCAAGGGTTATGGTTAGGCGACGTGGCCGATGGTAATTCTGGTACTGTGTATGCTGGTCATACTTAGATATGGGTGTATGGTGTGGCCGATGGTAATACAGATACCATATATCCGTACTAAATTGTTTGTACACTGGATAGGCTTGGACATAAATGCAATGTGGCCGATGGTGAATCCGGTATAGTATTCCATACTACTTGTATCACTATGAAAGACACGTAGCATATTGTGGTTGGGTTCATTCCCTATGCTACGATCCCTTGCCAGTAGGGGATAATGTGTTAGAGAACCCAGTTGTGGTATGTTCGATGAACCCTTCCAGAATCCCACTTTCACGGTATGATGTGATTGTTACTAGAGGAAAAAAACTAGCCTGGCGTGGCCGATGGTTATCCTGATGCCGTGACTGGTCGGAGGGGGTTATCATAGGTTTGCTGAGTGACCAATGGTCACATTCTGGGATTGGCAGGCTCCTAATCATGACTAAGGTTGTATTGCTAAGTGACTGATGTGTGATTTTTGGGACCATGGATACAACCTAATGTGTTGTAGTAGTATGAATCCGACTTAGTTATATATTAAGTGGTTAAAGTAAAATGAATTGCATCATTCTCGCATCATGGCCTATGTGTGTGTGTTTGCATGAACCCCATCCCTCACTGAGCTAGTTGGGAGCTCACATCATATGCGTGTTGCTTTTAAGATGATGATGTAAGTATCATTGTGCCATTAGGCAGGGACACGTCCTCTTTTTGGATGAGTATGGCGGTGACTGGTGGGCACCATAGCAGCAGAGCCTGAGGAGTACAGTCCCAACTGTGTTTGCAATACTTGTGCGTATGATGCACCTTGACCCGAGAATGAAGCTACCATCTTCTTCGGCGTTGTATTTTTGGATGTTATTCAGTGGGTTATTATACTTTTGTTTTGGCGAATATTGTGAGGAATAATCTTGTTATGTAATATATATACTTAACATTAGTTCTTTCTTAATGGATTTACAAATTCCCACTTATATTTGTACTCTGATTTTTCTGCATTGATTTTAGATGGTGCAGTTCTATTGTGGTTGTGATGATTAAGGTACTGCTATCAGAGATCCTGGTAGAGATATAGAAAGGGTAAGCATCCTATTCACACCATTGGTATCCTAACAGGAGCGAGATGTGACAGCTTGGTATTAGAGCGCGATGCTCTGCCTTAACTGACAATCAAACTAAACTTATGATATTAGGGATTAGGGTTAAACTTAAAAACTTTAAATCAAATAACAATAAATAGTACATGACCAGGATACAAGTATAGGTGTAAAATCCATGTCATTGATGAGAAACTTGAACACATAAACTTTTAAATCAAATTTCCTAGAAAATAAACAAATAAAAGCAAGAACGCCAAATAAGACTTAATAAGAAAGTTCATACCAAAAAAGAAAATAGAACTAGAAGATAAAAGTGCTAAAATAAATCCTAGAACATCATGACTAGAAAATCCTACTATATAGGAAAGCAAGGAAAGCGAAAAAATATTAAGGCTAGATGGGCATCTCTATGGCACTCTCCTGAGTTGGTGCTAGATATGCCGAAGGTGTCCCAAGGAACACAGACATCTCCCTTATCGGCCACTCAAGGGATATGATACGTCCGTCGAGAATACAAAACCTTCGGCCTATACTCTCGAGTTGATTTTCCACTCTGCTAAAGATGTTATTCACGAAGTCTAGACAACCAATGTAGAGCCCTACTCTTTAAACCCGATTTATTGAACGGTCGATTTGGTTTGGTCTTGTAGGGTCAAAATCGAAACGGGTTGATGTCGGTGCTTGTGATATATGATGGCAAGGGTGATGTCAAATGTGGGGTGGCCGAATAAGATGGAGCCAATATCTGAGATGATCCGCATGCCTAAGCCGTGCCCTTGCGCATATCACAAGGCCATGTATGAATAGGAAAGGTATGCTATCGTATCTAAATGATAGGAACTTGATCCACAACATGTGGCGGGAGCAAAGTACATGTCAAGACTCCGTTTTCCTTCAAAATATAGTAAGGTGGGCTTGTTTGGCCAACTGGGGGTGTCACTGGTAGGTGCAAGACCCGCCTGTGTGGGTAATGTGGCCCTTGCAAACCCAACTTGGATGAGCACGTATATTTTGATCTCCTCATCACAATGAGGTCTTATATGCCTGATGATGTCGACTACATCACTGAAAATACAAATTAACGTGTTTTGGTCCATGAATGGGCAAAACCAAAAAGGCCCTACAAGATATTTGTGAACCAAAGTATAAATAGAACTTAAACCCCCCTTTTCTCTCTCTCATTTATGATTTTATCAAAGTTGGTGAAGGGAGTAAAGAAGAGGGAGAATAGAGGAAGAAGGAGAGAAGGAAGAGGAAGGGGGTTTTCCCCTTGGATTCCGAAGCCGTGATTCACCTTTCCATCGCTGGAGTAGTGTCTGGTATCTTGAGATCTACACTCTAAGGTATGCAACGACATAAACCCTTTAGGTATGATGAAACCCTTTGTGTATGTGGTTGAATCTCAGGGATAATGAAACCAATGTGTGATTTCCTTGAAGGTTTTGAGAAGGGAAACAAGTATTTGGGAGTTATTGGAGTGACATTTGAGTTTGGGAAGACAAATCTCAAGATTGGGGTTTTCAAGCCAAGGTATGATTTCTTTCCCCAAATCTTATTAATGGCTTAGATCCATGGTATAATCAAGTAGATGATATAATAAAGTAGATGAGGCTTAGAATGTATGGGAAATGAAATGGGAACCACCCTAATAGGGTTCCAAGAGTTGGAATGGAAGGAAGAAGGAAAACAACAAAATCCGAGAGAACCGACGGGTGCTTGACCCACCAATTTGACCTACCAGTCAACCCTAACCCTTATGGTTGTACAGGCGGGTAAGACTGGCGGCTGCTTGACTCATCGATATGACCTACCAGTCACCCTTATCCCCTCTGGTTCTACCGGTGGGTAAGACGGGCGGTACCTGACCCACCAGTATGACCCGCCGGTCTAGGCAGACTACACAGGTGGGTTCTCCTACCCACCTGTATAACCCACCTGCAGCCCAAATGAGCTCCTCTTGAGCTCAAACTCACCGACAACCTCCTTCACACTATTATACGCATCATGACCATATCCTATGTCATTTATAGTCCCAATTTGTATGTATTTCTAAACCCTTTATCTGTGTTAGGTTTGGAAAAACTCATCTTCTCACTCCGAATCTTACTTGTACCGCAAGTGCTGATTCTTCTACGAAAATAAGTAATTAGGGAGATGACTTTGAACTTAATTTTTGGAGTGTTTTTGACATCCTATGCATTTATGGACTATATTGACATTCCAATTGCCATTCCCATTGATGTGATTGATGAATGAATGATGCATTTAGAACTAATCATGTTGTATCTTAAATTCTATATATATATATATATATATGATTACTTGCTTGAAATATTGAATATGGATTTATCATATGATGGATGATGATGACGATGTTTGTCCATTATGTGTGGGATTTCTAGATTAGATGTTGTAGTCGGTTTGAAAACAAATGCATTGGTACACTGTGGAATGAGACACAAAAGTATTATGCAGTTGTCTTATCTTATGTAAGAGCATGTAGTTAGGATTTCATATTCTCTCGTGCTATGACCCTTCCCAACAAGGGTTTATGTGTTGGGTTATCACTGGGGGAAAGCATCGATCGCGGACCGCCTAGTGGTTAGAAGTAAGCCTGACTGATCATTAGGACAATTGAAAACCTTTATGTTATATTCAGAGGGCCAATCGTACTACTTTTAATTTCTACTATGATTCAGCAAATATTTGCTTTTATGTTGTGGTTCGACCACGATTTACATTTCTGTTGTGATTCGACCACGATTTACCTTTTCGAGTGCTCACTATGGGCCTTCTTCGAAAATCCTATGTGCGTATTGCGGGATGGAAACGAGTCTCGAACCCGGGGCATACATTCACTAAGTTTGTGAGTAGCACGTTACCTATGACCTAGAATGATTGCTTAGGTGGAATAGGATTAAAATGAATCTCATGCATATAGTATTGTTTGAAATGTATTTGTTTGTGTGCGTCTTTCTTTTCATTTACTGAGCTAGTAAGCTCACTGTAATATCCCGCTTCTTAAACCCGGTCTGATTTCATGATTGAACCGGTTTAACCATGCAGGAACCGAGCCAGAGGATATTAGAGCGGGTTCCTTATGGGCTGTGATGGCACGGGTGACTTTAAACACCGGCTGGCCCGACAAGTCAGAGCCAGTGCCAGAAGAGACGGGAGTGCCCAAACCGTGTACGTGCACCTACCATAAGGCTATGTACGGATAAAACAGGTATTACATTTGTATTTTAAGATATATACGTATGCTACGATGTATGCCTGAGGTGGGGTTTGAGCCGAGGTCCGAGCCCGGTCAAAATCCCAAGTTTTGACTCTCGGGTGGGTATGACCGGTGGGTACACCCACCCACCTGAGTGACCCATCCGACACTATTCACTTAATTAGGAATAGTATATAAGACTTTATGATTTCTTTTCTTTCCATTTATTACCCTCGTACGTTTGGTGAGAAAAGTAAAGAGGAGAGAGAAAAGAAAGGGAAGAAGGAAGGAAGAGGAAGAAATGAAGGATTCCGCGGTGCCGAAGCTAGATCTTGCCATTCCGGTGCCGGGAGTGTAATCTTCAACTCTAGATCTACAGTTGGAGGTAAGAAAAGTTGGGTTTTATGAGCATTAACCATACCCACGCTTTAAACCCTTGATTCGGGTATGGTTTCTTAAGATCTTGTAAACACCCTTTGAAATGATGAATCTAAGGTTTAATAGATGATTTATGTGTTGATCTTGAAGGATTTGAAGAGATATTGACAAGGTAGAAGGAGCATTGTGAGTTGGAAGTGATTTGGAGGGTTTGAAGCCATTCTTGAGCAAAGAAGGTAAGATGGTTCTCCTCACTCGAATCTAACTTAGATCTAAGCTAGAACCATCCAATAGGACTTTAAAGGTGTGAAGAATGGGTTGAGAAAAGCCCTATTTGGGTCCCCAAGGAATGGAGGAAGTTGAGAAGAAACTGGGGTTTTTCCGCCAAAACCGACGGGTACAACCGGCGGGTCCCTACCCGCCTGAGAGCACCCACCGGAGAGGGCAGGGGGTCCCTGGCCTAACCGGCGGGTAGGACCGGTGGGTCCTTACCAGCCGGTCCAAAGCGGCGGGTAGGACCGGTGGGTAGGCAGCCCACCTGTCCGACCCACCTGAGTGGCCCCGAAGGTGATCCGTAGGTCCGATCGAGCCCAAATCGGACGTGTGACCTTCTTTCGACGTTCTAAACACGATTTTGAAGTCGGATTTCATTAATTTTGATTCTAAAATGGTGAAGTACTAACCCCGCTCAATTATGTTAGGTTCACCAAATCATACCCGATTCGCTCCGGATCTCGCCCGTACCGAGCGGGACTCCTTGTACGCTACAAGTAAGTGGAGAGAGGACGTTTGGCCTTGTTTCAAGGCATTTGTTTGGCATTCATATAACTATATCTAATCTAGTCATAGTCTATATAGATTAGTCATTCTTCGCATTGATGTGCATTTATGCTATGTTTACTTTTCAAATGCAAATTGAATGTGATGTTATATGTTGAATGTGGACATCATGTTGCATAATGCATTGATAGATTAGATGCCGTGGTCGGCTTGAAAACGAATGCATTGGTGGCCCGTGGTATGGGACACGGTGGCACTATGCAGTCGTACTACATATAGGAGCATGCGGTATTAGGATTCTCACCATCCCGTGCTACGACCCTTCTCAACAGGGGTTAAGGTGTTGGGTTGCCACTTGGGGGGAAGCAGGGGTCGCGGTTGTCGGACACTGTGGCGGTTAGGCATTACGCCCGACGAGTCGTGTAGGACAGCCGGCAACCCCGGTGGTATTTCAAGAGGGCCAATCGTACTGCTTTTAAATTGCTGGAGTCAGCACTGTCATTTAATTTATTTACATTTCTGTTGAGAGCCGGTGGACGGCATTGTCTTTATTTTTCCGAGTACTCACGGTGGGCCTTCTCCAACAGCCCTATGGGCGTATCGCGGGAGGGAGTTCGCGGCTCGTACCCGGAGTATACGCGCACTGTGGGTGTAGTAGCACTAAAACCAAAGACTTAGTAATGTTGATTAGGTGTATGTGATTTAAAATGACTTGCATGGCATGTAGTGCATATGATGATGTGTGGACTGTTGTGTGTGGTCCACCTCTCTACTTATTGAGCTAGTGAGCTCATTCCACGTGTGCACCCCTTTTTAGATGATTTTACAGGTCAAACATCTGAGGAGCATGGGGTGGGTCCCACAATCGAGTTTTCTGAAGAGGACTGGTGGACCCCTGAGGAGTTTGAGCACGGCGTAGACTGCGCGTGTGAGAGCTGTGCTGCGGGACAGCGGTTCTGAGGCCGAGCTGAGCTCCAGCCTTGATACCGAGCCGAGCTGTGTACTCTGATGATTTGATGATTTCTATATATATTTGATATTTGAACTTCATTCTTTTGTGTATATATCATGCCTACGGGCCCAAATGTATATAATTTATGGTATCGCCATTTGGGTATCAGGTATATGGGAATTATTACAGGTAAAACTTACTCTTCCGCTGATTTGATGAATTGATGTTAGTGTGTGTATGCTGTGGTGGAATACAGTATCTGATGATCCTGGCAGGTTTGGGTTAACCGGTGTTAACTCGGTCGCCGCTCCGGTTCAGGGTGAACGGGGTGTGACAAACGGTGGTATCAGAGCGTGATGCTCTGCTTCACTCACAGCATACCATTAGAATCCCGTAGACTCTATAATAGGAAAATGGGGTTGGGCTAAAGATAAAAGCTTAAAGATTAAAAGTCAAAGAAAGAAAGTATAAAATGGAGTTATATTATAAGTTGCATTCATGGCATGCGTGAGTGTAGATAAAAGGTAACTAGGATGGTACTATAACCTATAAAGTACTATTTTGACGAAATTTCGGCAGCATAACGGCGTAAAATGGGATTTCCAAAAATTTTACACAAAACCTGATAAACAACAGATAATAATATAACCAAGGGCACAGATAGAAAAATCACATCACCGCAAAACCACATAGGTACTCCACATAGGAAAACACCACAACAATCCATTATCCAAAGATATTTCATTCCATAAATGAAATCAAGTTACATTGCAATTACAAGGAATGAGAAGAAATAAATATACAATGTCTACAAATAAAGCAAAATGGATAAATAGCTGGGCGGGCAAGCTAAGCCTCACTGGGCGTCGTCATCGTCGTCGATGATCACCACGTTCGGCGGAGGCCTGGAGTGGACGTCGAAGTGGTGATCGTAATAATCGAACCTCGTGTTCACCACCCGTACCTCCCTCCGAAGCCGGCCATAGTCTGCTGAGAGAGCATTGGCCCTGGTGTCCAAGTTCTGGCCCAGCCTACGGAAGGACTCCTCTAAGGTGATCTGCCTGGAGGCAATCTCGTCCAGCCGCCTCAGTATCTGGACCTGGCCATCCTGCAAGGCCCGCATGGAGGCTGTCCTGCCCTCGTAGTCGTAGTCGCCACTCTCAGGTGGTGGGGCTGCAGCTCTGGAAGAACTAGGACCCGGACCTCTCGACTCCTGAGGCACCTCCTCAGGGATGCTGCCGCCCATCAGATCCTCCTCCTCGCCCTGAGGAACGTAGTCCTCATCCTCCTCACTGGACTCCTCCTCCATGAGGACATCCTCTACAGGGGCAGCCCTCCTACCCCTACCCCTCCGAGTTCCTGATCTAGGAGGTGAATCCATGAGGGTATGGAGACCCATCTTCAAAAGGTTGCTCCGATCGAACCTATCAGCCGGAGTCTTCCCCTCCTCTCCGCTCAGACCCACCCCGAAGAACTCGAAGATCCTAGTGAGGATCCTGCCGTATGGGAGTCCTCCGTCCTCTGGGTGGGAAGCATGGTGCTCCATCGCCCGGAGGATGATATAGGGAAGGCACAAGTGCTCCCCGCCTCCCTCTGCGGTGGTGAAGATACAAAATGCAATGAAAGCCGCCATGAAACCTACCTGGTTCCGATGACCTCCTCTGGGGAGCAGGTTGAACTGGATCAACCGGGCGAAGAGACGGACCTCAGGGAAGAAAGATTTCTCGGACTCCGGGCGACTGCTGCTGCCGCAGATGGTCTCGTAAATGAAGTCCAGTGTCTCCATGCTCATGAACGGTCCCTGAGGCCTACTCCTGGGGGACTGTAGTATCGGTGTCCCACCGCCGATATGCCCAGGATACTGGCCAAGGTGTCTACCGTCAGCTGGATATCCACTCCCTTCACCAGGCTGCTGATAGTGAATTCCCCGTACTGATACGACACCTCCAGGTTACAATAGAACCGACGGACGAGCTGCTCGTAGCATGGTCGGTCCACCTGAAGAATAGAGTCCCAGCCCAATGCTGAGGACCTCTCCTGAAGCCTGGCCTTGTGGAAGTCCTCGACTACCACGGTCTTCTCCATCAACACTGACCCCTTCAGGAAGTTGGGCCAGTTGGCTGCGGCCTCTACACTAGTGAAGTGCTCCTCATCGTAGTCTGAAGGGTCAGACTGAGTCGGTGCAGGTCTCCCTGTGCGATGAGTTAAAGTGCTGGTCTCCGAACTTTTCCGCTTAGAAGCGGTGGTCTTGCGTCGAACACCAGAGGAAGATGGTCCTTTGCCGGTGCGTGACGACATTCTGGCAATAAGGAAAGAAAGTTGGGTTAGTACAACAATAAAAGACAGCAGCATTAAAGAAAGGAAACCCAAAATCCAATTTATGCAAAACGGGAACGGCGACAATATGAGAACGATGGGAAACTTAGGATACGAAACATGGTAGATGACAACGCATAGAAACATGCCAAAACAGTAAAATGACAGCAAAGGAGAGAATGAGCATAAATAACATGGAAGGGTTTGGTTTCGATTCACCAACCCATTCATAGTGAAGTAAAAGTTTGAAACCTAGGGTCTAGAACGAAATGCCACCGTAGTGGGATGTCGAAATTTGCAAGAACATACCCAAATAGGTTATGGAATTAGAAGAATACAAGTATGGGATGAAAATTTAGGAAACCAAGACAAAAATAGGAATTTTCATGGGGAATGCATGGGGATTTCAAGCATAATGGATGATTCAATGAAATCTAAATCATATCTAGCGTAAAACAAGCGAAATGCATCACAAAGGAGTCGTCAATTGGAGCAAAAGATTTAGGATTGAAGAAACCCCAAATTTGGGAACCTAGGGCACCAATTTGGGGCTTTTTCTCCAAATAGAGAGAAATAATTCCTATACACTACAAATGAGCACAGTAGAATCATTATAAACACATGGAAAGACTATTCTATGGTGAAAAATAGAGAAAGAAAGCCTAAAAAGTAAATCCTATTCAAGCAATTCACCCAATTTGAAATTCTGGAAAAAGGAGAAGAAGAAGAACTTACTTGGATGAAGACGAGTTGACTCTTCACTAAAGCGCCGTGTGGATGAGTGGAATCGCGAGTAGGAGCGCCGAGTAGACCCCCAAAATCGTCCAAGAGGGAAAGGAAGAAAGAGAGGGGAGAGAGTGAGAGCGACAGACAAAACAGGGCCTTTCTGGCCCTGTTCGTGTTTTATCTCGGGCGAGACTGGCGGGTCAGACCGGCGGGTCCCTACCCGCCGGTGCCACCCGCCGGTTTGGGGTGTTGGGACCGGCGGGTCAGACCGGCGGGTCCCTACCCGCCGGTTCATCCCACCGGTTTGGACAGAAGGGAAAGTTTTGAAAATTTTGAAAATTTTCCTTCTTTGTCTTTTCCCTTCTCTTCTCCTATTATGATTTCATTGATTTTTATGGTGGATATTATTCCTATGATCAATATGCTATGGTCAAGTGGGACCATTAGCATGTATGATTGTGGACTTTGTTTGTATCTTGGAATTTAGCTATGATTGATTACAGGCTATCATACACTACAACACCTCATATAATGGCATATGATTGTGTGCCTAAATCAGTTCTATGGTGTTTAACCAATATGGTGTGTGATATGTTCCAGGTACAAGGATACGATGGTACGTACTAGATCCGGTAGTAATGCCCGAGGTACCTTGCGGGGTCCTCGTCGGGTCGGTCGACCACAAAACCCCAGGGGGGCCCGTTCTGTGGGGCATACCTCACCTCCACTACCTCCAGAGACCCTTGGTCAGGGTGGGGCACATGGGGACCCACCTATGACTACACTTCCGGACCCTCCACCGGTCATTACACCGGGAGATGTTGCTACAATAATTCAGCAGTCCCAACAAGCTTTCCAGCAACAAATGCTTCAGCAACAGCAAGCATTTATGACTGCCATCCAGCAACAGTTGGATTTTTCTCAACCGGGTCAACCTCCCCGGGTACTCACTCCGCAGGACCCACCTGTAGGGTCGGGAACGGGACCACAAGTGGGTACACCTCCAATCCCACCATTCGGTATTCCTCAGCATGGGATGCCTCCTCCATACTCCTACTATCCTGCCTATGCTCCTAACTTCCTGGCGACGAGTAATACGTCAAGGGTAGTGGAGTCGTTCAAGAGGAACTTACCACCGGTATTCTCTAGGGTGGGGAGTGATCCTCTAGAACCGGATCAATGGATCCAAGAATTGGAGAAGATATTTGAGGTGCTTGAGTGCACGGATGCCCAGAAGCTCATTTGTGCTGGGTTACAACTCAAGAAAGAGGCAAATTCTTGGTGGCAAGCTTCCAAGCCTATATTGATGGCTGCTCATCCAGAGCCTACTTGGGAGCAGTTCAAGGAATTGTTCTTGGATAACCATTATCCGCGCAGTTTCAGAGATCGGAAGGAGACTGAGTTCATGGCCTTAACTCAAGGAGGTAAACTGTCCTTGAGTATCAGCAACAATTCGAAAGTTTGTTCCATTTTGCCCCAAGGCATATGCGAACAGCTGAAGAGAAGGCAGCAAGGTTCCTAAAAGGCCTAAAAGCATCTATTGGGTCTGTGCTTGAAGTCTTGGATCTGACCGAATATGGCCAGATTGTACAGAAGGCCAAAACAATGGAAGATAAGCAAAAGGGTGAACAGTCCCTCACTCCTGGACTGTGGAAGAGAACAAATCCATTCCCGGATGCGGAAAATTCCTCCAAAGCATACCGTGGATCATACAGTTCTGGGCCTATGTATAGGCAGCCCTATAGGCCATCTGGTTACCCTTCTAGGCCAGTTGGTGGTTCGGGTTCTACTTCCTTTCGCCCGAACACTAGTGTGGCACCTACAGCTTCAAGGCCACCTCGACCTCCATCTGCAGCGGGTCAAGTGCAGAGGGGCCCCGCTCCAGTTCCGACGTCTCAGATTCGTTGTTTCAACTGCCATTCATATGGGCATTATGCGAAAGACTGTCGGGCCCGGCCAGCCTTGCCCTCCAGTCAGCCCTCTGCGTACCGACCTCCCTTACCTCGAGGCAGTCAACCGCAGGGAAGGATGTATGCCCTATCAGCCGAGGAGGCTGAGGCTAGTACAGAAGTTGTAGCAGGTACACTTTAAATTAAGAAGTTCATTATGATTCATATTGATGACCTGCTGAAATTATATACATTGTTATACTAGGTATTCTACCCATATCGGGCATACCAGCCTATGTTTTATTTGATTCAGGAGCTACTCATTCATTCGCATCCAAGAGATTTGTAGCGAAACTTGGGATGTCACCCGGGATCCTAGACCATGGAATGATTGTTAGTATGCCTACTGGTAAGATTGCACAACTGAAGGAAGTGTATGGGCCGTGCCAGGTGGAGATTAGTGGGAAGAACTTTGATGCACAACTCATTAAATTCAATATGCAGAATTTTGATGCTATATTGGGTATGGATTGGTTGTCGGCTCATCGAGCTAATGTGATCTGTGCGAAAAGGCTGATTAAGGTAACAGATGATGAAGGGAAAGAGTGGGTGTACCGAGCAGATACAATGAAAAGGGTGAGGAAGGTCCTCGTCTCCGCTCTCCAAGCAGTAAAGTTGCTAGAAAGTGGATGTCAGGGTTTCATAGCCTCGGTACTCGATGTTGATGCAAGAGTTACACCTCTAGAAGAAGTAAAGGTGGTTAAAGAGTTTCCCGATGTTTTTCCAGATGATCTGATGTATTTACCACCTGATAGAGAGTTGGAGTTTCCCATAGACTTGACTCCTGGAGCAGCTCCAGTATCTAAGGCTCCATATAGGATGGCACCAGCTGAATTGAAGGAGTTACAGATGCAGTTGCAAGAACTACTAGAAAGGGGGTTTATTCGCCCAAGTGTTTCACCTTGGGGTGCCCCGGTGTTGTTTGTCAAGAAGAAGGATGGTAGTTTGCGTATGTGCATAGATTACCGGGAGTTGAATAAGCTGACCATTAAGAACCGGTATCCATTGCCACGCATTGATGATTTATTTGATCAGTTGCAGGGAGCCAGAGTATTTTCAAAGATAGACCTTCGGTCCGGCTATTATCAGCTCAAGATAAAGAGTAGTGATATACCCAAAACAGCATTTAGGACTCGATACGGCCATTATGAGTTCCTAGTGTTGTCCTTCGGGTTAACCAATGCACCGGCAGCATTCATGGATCTAATGAATCGAGTATTTCAGGATGTGCTCGACAAATGGGTAATTGTTTTTATTGACGATATCTTGATCTACTCCAAGACCGAGGAGGAGCACACTCAACACTTGAGAATGGTGTTACAGAGGTTGAGAGATCAACAGTTGTTTGCCAAGTACAGCAAGTGTGAATTCTGGCTTGAACAAGTTGGATTCCTGGGGCACGTAGTGTCTAAAGCCGGAATCGAAGTAGATCCTGCTAAGGTGAAAGCAGTAGTGGAATGGGAAAGCCCCAAGAATGTTACTGAAATTAGAAGCTTCTTGGGTTTGGCTGGATACTACCGGCGTTTCATCGAGAATTTTGCTCGGATCTCAGCACCAATGACCAAGTTGACTAAAAAGGGTGTGAAATTCGACTGGGCAGAGGAATGTGAGAAGAGCTTCCAGGAATTGAAAGAAAGGTTGGTGACTGCCCCTGTGCTGACTATTCCTGAGGGCACAGGTGGAATGACAGTCTATACCGATGCTTCCAAAGTTGGTTTGGGTTGTGTTCTCATGCAACGGGGGAAGGTAATAGCGTATGCATCCCGACAACTAAAGGAATATGAGAAGAATTACCCCACTCATGACTTGGAACTAGCGGCAGTCATTTTTGCCCTTAAGATCTGGCGACACTATTTGTATGGGGAGAAGTGTGAAATATACAGTGACCACAAAAGCCTGAAATACTTCTTCACTCAGAAGGATCTGAACATGAGACAGAGAAGATGGCTTGAACTCATGAAGGATTATGATTGTGATATTCAGTATCATCCCGGCAAGGCTAATGTAGTGGCAGATGCATTGAGTCGGAAGACACAGACTGTGTCGCTCTCATACTTAGCAGTCAGCTCACCACTTGTGCAAGAGGCGATGCTAATGGATGAAACCCTCTTGTATGAAGGGGCAACCTTAGAGCTTGAACCTCAACCAGAAAACCTTAAGTGGTTGACGGCATCCTTATCGGCTCTACAGGTGCATCCGGCAATTAGGCAAGAGGTGATAATGAAGCAACCCTTGGATCCTGAATTGCAGCGGATCAGAGTTAAGGTTCAAGACCAAACAATGAACGACCCAGACTTTACTTTAGCCAGTGATGGGGCATTGATGTTTCGAGACAGATTGTGTGTACCCGATGATTTGGATATACAGGATAAAATCGTGAGAGAAGCACATAGCTCCGAGTACTCACTCCACCCAGGAAGTACCAAAATGTACAAAGACCTCAAACAAAGTTATTGGTGGCCAAACATGAAAGTCACCATAGCTTTGTATGTGGCTACTTGTCTTACCTGCCAGAAAGTGAAAGCTGAGAGGCATCGACCTTATGGTACCCTTCAGCCACTCCCAGTACCAGAATGGAAGTGGGAAAGGATTACAATGGACTTCGTCACCGGACTACCATGTACACCTAAGGGAATGGATGCGATATGGGTGATTGTGGATCGGCTTACCAAGACTGCCCACTTCATTCCTATCAAGACCAAGTTCTCCATGACCAGACTAGCACAACTTTACATGGACAACATAGTGCGTTTGCATGGAGTGCCAGTGAGCATTGTTTCAGATAGGGACCCAAGGTTCACTTCCAGATTTTGGAAAAGCTTACAGCGTGCCTTGGGATCGCAACTGAATTTGAGTACAGCTTTTCACCCACAGACGGACGGTCAGTCGGAGAGAACCATACAAATATTAGAAGACATGCTCAGGGCATGTGCAATGGAGATGAGTGGCAGCTGGGAAGAATATATACCTCTTATGGAATTTGCATATAATAATAGTTACCAAGCTACAATTGGGATGGCTCCATATGAGGCGTTATATGGCAGAAAGTGCAGAACTCCTTTGTATTGGGATGAGGTAGGTGAACGTCGAATGTTAGGACCGGAGATGATCCAAATGACTTGTGACAAGGTCGACGTTATTAGAGAACGGATTAAAGCAGCTCAGTCCCGTCAAAAGAGCTATGCGGACACCCGCAGGAAGGAGATTGAATTTCAGCCAGGGGAAAAAGTATTTCTCAAGATCTCTCCTACTAAAGGTTTGCAAAGGTTTCACAGAAAGGGGAAGTTGAGCCCAAGATACATGGGACCATTTGAGATCTTGTCCCGGGTTGGCTCAGTAGCCTACATGCTTGCTCTGCCACCTTCGCTTGGGAATGTTCACAATGTATTCCATATATCCATGCTGAAGAAGTACGTGCATGATCCATCTCATGTACTACCCGTGGAACCAGGGTACCTAGAAGCTGATATGACCTACACAGAACAGCCAGCTGAAATTTTGGACCGGAAGGTGAAAACCCTTCGCAACCGCTCCATTTCCTATGTAAAGGTGCGATGGGCTGACCATTCACTTGAAGAAGCATCCTGGGAGGTAGAAGAAGAAATGCGAGCCAAGTACCCTCATCTTTTTGATCAACCAGGTACGCAATTTCGAGGACGAAATTTTTCAGAAGGGGGGGTAATGTAATATCCCGCTTCTTAAACCCGGTCTGATTTCATGATTGAATCGGTTTAACCATGCAGGAACCGAGCCAGAGGATATTAGAGCGGGTTCCTTATGGGCTGTGATGGCACGGGTGACTTTAAACACCGGCTGGCCCGACAAGTCAGAGCCAGTGCCAGAAGAGACGGGAGTGCCCAAACCGTGTACGTGCACCTACCATAAGGCTATGTACGGATAAAACAGGTATTACATTTGTATTTTAAGATATATACGTATGCTACGATGTATGCCTGAGGTGGGGTTTGAGCCGAGGTCCGAGCCCGGTCAAAATCCCAAGTTTTGACTCTCGGGTGGGTACGACCGGTGGGTACACCCACCCACCTGAGTGACCCATCCGACACTATTCACTTAATTAGGAATAGTATATAAGACTTTATGATTTCTTTTCTTTCCATTTATTACCCTCGTACGTTTGGTGAGAAAAGTAAAGAGGAGAGAGAAAAGAAAGGGAAGAAGGAAGGAAGAGGAAGAAATGAAGGATTCCGCGGCGCCGAAGCTAGATCTTGCCATTCCGGTGCCGGGAGTGTAATCTTCAACTCTAGATCTACAGTTGGAGGTAAGAAAAGTTGGGTTTTATGAGCATTAACCATGCCCACGCTTTAAACCCTTGATTCGGGTATGGTTTCTTAAGATCTTGTAAACACCCTTTGAAATGATGAATCTAAGGTTTAATAGATGATTTATGTGTTGATCTTGAAGGATTTGAAGAGATATTGACAAGGTAGAAGGAGCATTGTGAGTTGGAAGTGATTTGGAGGGTTTGAAGCCATTCTTGAGCAAAGAAGGTAAGATGGTTCTCCTCACTCGAATCTAACTTAGATCTAAGCTAGAACCACCCTATAGGACTTTAAAGGTGTGAAGAATGGGTTGAGAAAAGCCCTATTTGGGTCCCCAAGGAATGGAGGAAGTTGAGAAGAAACTGGGGTTTTTCCGCCAAAACCGGCGGGTACAACTGGCGGGTCCCTACCCGCCTGAGAGCACCCACCGGAGAGGGCAGGGGGTCCCTGGCCTAACCGGCGGGTAGGACCGGCGGGTCCTTACCCGCCGGTCCAAAGCGGCGGGTAGGACCGGTGGGTAGGCAGCCCACCTGTCCGACCCACCTGAGTGGCCCCGAAGGTGATCCGTAGGTCCGATCGAGCCCAAATCGGACGTGTGACCTTCTTTCGACGTTCTAAACACGATTTGGAAGTCGGATTTCATTAATTTTGATTCTAAAATGGTGAAGTACTAACCCCGCTCAATTATGTTAGGTTCACCAAATCATACCCGATTCGCTCCGGATCTCGCCCGTACCGAGCGGGACTCCTTGTACGCTACAAGTAAGTGGAGAGAGGACGTTTGGCCTTGTTTCAAGGCATTTGTTTGGCATTCATATAACTATATCTAATCTAGTCATGTCATCATGAATATGCTATATAGATTAGTCATTCTTCGCATTGATGTGCATTTATGCTATGTTTACTTTTCAAATGCAAATTGAATGTGATGTTATATGTTGAATGTGGACATCATGTTGCATAATGCATTGATAGATTAGATGCCGTGGTCGGCTTGAAAACGAATGCATTGGTGGCCCGTGGTATGGGACACGGTGGCACTATGCAGTCGTACTACATATAGGAGCATGCGGTATTAGGATTCTCACCATCCCGTGCTACGACCCTTCCCAACAGGGGTTAAGGTGTTGGGTTGCCATTTGGGGGGAAGCAGGGGTCGCGGTTGTCGGACACTGTGGCAGTTAGGCATTACGCCCGGCGAGTCATGTAGGACAGTCGGCAACCCCGGTGGTATTTCAAGAGGGCCAATCGTACTGCTTTTAAATTGCTGGAGTCAGCACTGTCATTTAATTTATTTACATTTCTGTTGAGAGCCGGTGGACGGCATTGTCTTTATTTTTCCGAGTACTCACGGTGGGCCTTCTCCAACAGCCCTATGGGCGTATCGCGGGAGGGAGTTCGCGGCTCGTACCCGGAGTATACGCGCACTGTGGTTGTAGTAGCACTAAAACCAAAGACTTAGTAATGTTTATTAGGTGTATGTGAATCAAAATGAATAGCATGACATGTAGTGCATATGATGTGTTGTGATGTGTGGACTGTTGTGTGTGGTCCACCTCTCTACTTACTGGGCTAGTGAGCTCATTCCACGTGTACACCCCCTTTTTAGATGATTTTGCAGGTCATGCATCTGAGGAGCATGGGGTGGGTCCCACAGTCGAGTTTCCTGAAGAGGACTGGTGGACCCTTGAGGAGTTTGAGCACGGCGTAGACTGCGCATGTGAGAGCTGTGCTGCGGGACAGCAGTTCTGAGGCCGAGCTGAGCTCCAGCCTTGATACCGATCCGAGCTGTGTACTCTGATATTTTGATGATTTCCGTATATATTTGATATTTGAACTTCATTCATTTTGTGTATATATCATGCCTACGGGCCCAAATGTATATAATTATTGTATCACCATTTGGGTATCAAGTATATGGGAATTATTTACAGGTAAAACTTAGTCTTCCGCTGATATGATGAATTGATGTTAGTGTGTGTATGCTGTGGTGGAATACAGTATCTGATGATCCTGGCAGGTTTGGGTTAACCGGTGTTAACTCGGTCACCGCTCCGGTTCAGGGTGAACGGGGTGTGACACTCACCCCTCATGTACACACATTTTTAGATGATTTTGCAAGATACTCTGTAGAGGAACCCATGCTAAATTCCATTGACGAAACCCCAGTGGGGGATTAGTGGGTCTCCAAAGAATTTGAACACAGTGACAATTGCTCATGCGAGGGTTGTGTTGCAGGGCAACAGTGACAGATTCCATTTACTGTACTCTTTTGATTCTTTAGTATATTTCCCTTTTGTGCTCTCAATAGTTAAATTGTTATTTCTTGTGTAAATATCATGCCTACGGGCCCACATGTAAATACTATATGTATAACAATTTGGGTATCAAGAGTATGTGGGGAATTACAGATAATCATTTATGACAAGACTTTTGTTATATTATATTATTATGTTCCATTGATCACTTGTGGCTTGTTGTTCTGTGCTTACTGTATCAGATAAACCTAGTGGTTTTGGGTTACCCAGAGGAAACCCCGTCACCGGTCCGGTTCTATGTGAACGGGGCGTGACAACGGAGGTATCAAAGTGCGATGCTCTAATCACACACAACTTGCAAGAATTAAATTCTTAGAAATCCAAATTTAGACAAAGGGGTTGGGAAAAACATAAATGACTTTAGATAAAAATCTAAAAGTGCACAAAACTTGAAAATTTTGTCATGATGTATTCATATATTGGGAGTACCAAAAAGTTTCACACAAGAATAAGATTTCATAACCACATAGAAATTTCTTATACATAAGAAGAGAATTCACAACATAATTACATCTAGAAATTTCTCTACACACTAGAGAGTTGTTCCAATAATTTCAGACAAGAGAAGAATAGAATAGAATAATTAGAAGAGAAGAGAGAAGATAGAATTTCCAAAGTACAATCCATAAGAAAAGAAAGAAAATAAAATCAATAAGTCCATCAATCCTCATCATCAATCGTCATCAATGTCGATGACCTCCCTAGCCGAGATCTTAAGTTGATACCCAAGCGCTCATCATAGTAATCAAACTGGTGGTGCACTAAATCCATATCCTCCTGAAGGTACCTCAGGCTCCTCACCATGTCCCTAGAGGCTAAGTCCACGACATGGTCTAAATCGTCAATGTCTATGACCATGCTTGCCTGGGTCTCCTTCAAGGCTACTTGTCCAGCCAGGAGTTTCTCCTGACCCTCCTATAGTGCCTTCAACCCGGCCATCATACCCTGGAAATCAAAGGCTCTCCCTGGACATGGTGGAACTGCTCTGATGGGGACATCATCCTCCATCTCTACATCCATCTTTATATCCTCCTCCTCCTCGGGGATATAGTCCTCATCATCCTCCTCATCATCAACCTCCTCCTGGGTTGCCTCCACTACTACTGGCTCCATCAGATGAAATAACTCCATCTTATGTAAGATGCCCCGGGCAAAACTGTCCGAGGGGGCACTACCCAGCTCACCCTCAAGGTCCACGTGAAAATACTCAAAGATCTTAGTAAGTGACCGATAGTAGGGGTAGTTACCATCTATGGGATGATCTGTGTGGTACTCCATCATCTTCATCATCACATAAGGAAGGTATAGGCATGAAGGACCATCAACATCAAGAGCAGTGTAGAGGCAATAGGCCACATATCCAGCCATGAAGTTCACCTGGTTTTGGTGCCCAGCACGTGGAAGTAGGTTGAACTGAACCAAGCGACTGAAGACTCGGACCTCAGCATAGAAGGATGTCTCAGACTCGGGTCGGGTCTTGCTACCATAGATGGTCTAGTAGACATGCTTCTGGAAGTTTTCCCTCATGTGAGGACCCAAGGCCCTACCCATTGGAGGGCAATAGTACCATGTACCCTCCAATGAGATGCCCAGGATCTTTGCCAATAAATCAATGGGAAGCTTGATGTTCTGACCCTTTACCCTGCTGGTGAGGGTGTACATCCGATCATCGTAGACCACCTCCATGTTACAATAGAATAGCCACGCGAGGTTGGGGTAGCCCTGACGGTCAAAGGATAACATGAATTCCTAACCAAGGGCTGTGAATCACTCGAGTAGCCAAACTTGAACAAAATCCTTCGTCACAATCTATTTCTCCATCAATATGGGTCTCTTGGTGAATTCGACCCAAGAGTGTGTGGCCTTAAGACTACGAAATACATTGTCATCATAACCCACGAACTCCTTAGAGAGGTCTCTTGCAGGTCAAGCTTGGGAATCAGAAGAGCTGGAAGCAGAACCCCTCTTCTTCTTGTTAGAAGCTTGCCCACTTTTGGATGAGGAAGCAATTTCCTTGCCTTTGTGGAAAGACATCCTGCAAAAGATTGGAAAAGAGTATGTAAGAAAACTGATAAGGTGCAAAAAAAAAGGGAATTGTAAAACAAAAAATGAGATGTAAAGGAGTTGACATTCAAGAAAAGTGTACAAGAGGAGCAATGCATGTAGCATGACAAATGAAGGAGAAGAACCCTACAAGTTTAATGCTATTGACATAATGAAACTATACGTGAAAGGTAAATGGAAAGTACCATATGTGGATAAATGAACATTATAGAACTTCAATGTTTGAGGTAATACACCAACACAAGACAAGAAATAAAGACATTATTTAAGGCATGGATACATGTAAATACCAAGGTTGCCTATCATTTGAAGAAATTGACAAATTTTCCAAAAGAAGAGTCAGTGGAAAATTTCACAAAGAGTAGCATAAGCCTAGCATATCAAGTGTATTGAGGAAAATTTGTTGGCAATAACATATGAGGAAAGGTTTAATTTCATGAAAAGTGTGGGTAAACGGCATATTGAGGTCAAACAAGTGAAAACCCCAAATTTTCCAAGAACACTAACTTAGAAAAGGGGAAAGTTCATATCAAAGTGTGAAAAGTGATGCATATGTACAATGTAGCACTCCTACCACTATTATGCAATCAAATGTGAGTGTATAGACTCATTGAATCAAACATTTCACAAGAAATAAAAGAGGAAATGGGAGAAACCCTAAAACAACAAAAATTTTGAGAAAATGAGATTAAACAATCCGTAGAGATGGCTTATGTGATGTTAGAGATGAGAAACATCAAAGAGATGACAAATCCACATACTACATTCAATCTGGTTGGAGGAAGTCCAAAGGAAATCGAGTTATTAAGGTTATTGAGCAATAGAAACCAAAATCCCAAAAGAGAAAAGGGGAAAACCAACTGACTTGATGTTGAGAATGAAGTGTAGAAGCTTGGAATCCAAGTGAGAGGCACGTGTAGAGCTGGTAATGGTGCTTTTGGGCTTTCTCTTGATGCCTTGGACAATTTGGAGAAGAGAGGGAAAAGAGAGAGTGAAGAGTTTTTCTTTTTTTTTAAATAAGGGCATTTCTGCCCTTAAAATAGAAATCGTGAGAAGACCTGCGGGTCACCACCGTCGGGTCATGAAAATGACCCACCCGCTGGTATAACCCGTCGGTGTGGGTTTTTGGGCAAAAAATCCCCAGTTTTTGGGGATTTGATTTTCATGCCTTATAGAACCCATTTTTACTTGAATTATGAGTTGATGTGCAATTAATCCTCATACATACCTATGTGAAATAAGTGTGATACCATATGGAACTCAATGTGTGGAATGCATGCTATGATGATGAAATATACTACGATTACGTAATGGGAGGCATGATGTGATTTGATCTTCTGCTTACATGAAATGAATGTGGCACTAAATTGTACAAAATCTTGATGCAATCTAGGTACAAAGCATCATGGTACATACTAAATCCGACAGTAATGCAAGAGGACCCCACATGGTTCCCGTCCTATTGGACGACCACCTAACCCTTGGGAACCTCGACCACAGGTGAGTCCTAGATAAGAAAACATAGTTGAGGGCTCACCTCACCTACACCTAAGATTCCTGATTCTCCTCCAGTTATTACTCCCAATGATGTTGCGGCTTTTATTCAACAGCCGCAACAAACATTCCAATAACAATTACTCCAACAATAACAAATTTTCATGAATGCTGTGCAATAGCAATTGCACCTTATGCATATGGGTCAACATCCTCGTGGGGTATCCTTCCCACAAGATCCTCTTATTGAACCAGGTGTTAGAGTTCAGTCGGGGGGTGTTTCTCCTCGGGCACCACCCATTGAGACACAGGGGAGTGTATTGCCTGCAGTACCACCACAGGACCAACCAGGAGGTATTCCACTTGGGGTAACTCCATGGTTTCCTCCTCATGGCACTCCTCCTTATATGGTGCCTCCCCCTGTACCAGTATTACCCTGCTTATCCTCCATACTATCCACCAGTAGCCACCACTGCAAGGCTGGTGGAATCATTTAAGAGACACTTGCCACCTATCTTCACCAAGGTGGGGAGTAATCCTCTGGAGCCGAATCAGTGGATCCAAGAAATGGAAAAGATATTTGAGGTGGTAGAATGTACAGAACCTCAAAACTCATCTATGCTAGGTTACAGTTAAGAAATGAAGCTGATTTATGGTTGGTGGCAACTCATCCAGAACTGACTTGGGAACAGTTTAAGGAACTGTTCTTATCAAACTATTACCCCACCAGCTTTAGAGATTGAAAGGAAACTGAATTCTTAGCTTCAACTCAGGGAAATAACTCTGTCCTTGAGTACCAACAGCAGTTTGAGGAATTATTCTACTTTGCCCCTCTACACATAAAAATAGCAGAGGAAAAGGCATAGAAATTTTTGAAAGGGCTAAAAGTATCTATTGGCACAATTTTGGGGGCTATGGATTTAACTGATTTTTCCCAAATTGTACAGAAGGCCAAGACTATAGAAGATAAGCAGAAGGGAGAATCTTCCACTACACCTGGGCTTTGGAAGAGATCCAATCCCTATGCAGATCCAGGAAATCCGAACAAAATTTTTTGTGGGCCATATGATTATGGTCCATCATATCAGTAGCCCTATAGGTCATCGGGGTTACATGCCCCGACCAGCCAGTAGACCAGGTACTACTTCTTTTTGCCCTACCACTAGCACGGTGCCTATGACTCCACGGCCACCTTATCCTCCTACCACATAGGGCCAGATACAGAGGGCCCCAGTACCAATGCTAGCCTCTTAGAACAGGTGCTATGTTTGCCATTCACTTGGGTATTTTGCAAAGGATTGCCCATACAAGCCAGCTATGGTGCAGAGTCAGCCTCCTGTTCATAGACCCGCCTTGACTCAAGATGGTCCACCTCAAGGAAGAATGTATGCTTTATCGGTTGAAGAGGTTGAGGTAAGCCCCGATGTTGTAGCAGGTACCCTACCTATCTCGGGTATATCAGCTTATGTATTATTTAATTCTAGTGCATCACATTCTTTTATATCTAAAAGATTTGCTATTAAGATTGATGTGACACCCAGGGCCTTAGAAAGGAAATTGATTGTTAGCACACTTACAGGTAAGGTAGCACAGTTGAATGAAGTGTATGGGTCATGTTCCGTTTAAATAGGTGGGAAGAAGCTAGATGCCCAACTTATCAAATTTAATATGCAGAATTATGATGTTATATTGGGCATGGATTGGTTATCTACTCACCAGGCAAATGTCATGTGTGCCAAAAAACAAATTAAAGTGGTGAGTGATGATGGCGAAGAGCTTGTGTATCAAGTGGATAAGATAAAAAGACCTAGAAAGGTTCTTATCTCTACATTACATGTGGTAAAGTTATTAGAAGATGGATGTATGGGCTACCTAGCTTTAGTAGAAGATGTGGAAGCAAAGGTCACACCATTAAAGGAATTGAATGTAGTTAGGGAGTTCCCTGATGTCTTTCCAGATGATCTAACCCGGCTTCTGCCTGACAGGGAGTTAGAGTTTGCCATTGATTTGGTTTCCGGAGCGGCACTAGTGTTTAAAGCTCCGTACAGAATGGCATCACCCAAATTAAAGGAGTTACAAACTCAGTTATAGGATTTGTTAGAGAAAGGGTTCATAAGCCCAAGTGTTTCTCCTTGAGGTGCCCCAGTTCTATTTGTCAAGAAGAAGGATAGGAGTTTGCATATGTGCATCGATTACTGAGAATTGAACAAGTTGACCATCAAGAACCGGTATCTGTTGTCGCGTATAGATGATCTTTTCAATCAGTTGCAAGGTGCTAAAGTATTCTCAAAGATCGATCTTAGATCCGGTTATTACTAGCTCAAGATAAAGAGCAGTGATATACCTAAGACGGCTTTTAGGACCTGATATGGTCATTATGAATTTCTAATGTTGTCTTTTGGTTTAACCAATGCACTAGCAGCCTTTATGGATCTAATGAATCGAGTATTTTATGATGTTCTCTATAAATGGGTCATCGTTTTCATCGATGGCATCTTAATATACTCGAAAACAGAAGAAGAGCATGCACAACACTTGCAAATGGTGCTTCAAAGATTGAGAGAACAATTATATACAAAATTCAGCAAGTGTGAATTTTGGTTGAAACAAGTTGGATTCCTAGGGCACATAGTGTCTGAGAATGGGATCAAAGATGACCTGGGGAAGACAAAAGTAGTTGCAGAGTGGGAAGCCCCTAAGAATGCCACAAAAATCAAAAGTTTCTTGGGATTAGCAGGCTACTACGGGCGATTCATTGAGAATTTTTCCCAAAACGCCGCCTTAATGACCAAGTTGACCAGAAAATGAGTAAAATTTGAATGGTCAAAGGAGTGTGAAGACAATTTTTAGGAAATAAAGAAACAATTGGTGTCAGCCCCAGTACTGATGATATCAGAAGGTACTGGTGGGATGATAGTCTATACGGATGCCTCCAGAGTTGGGCTGGGTTGCGTTCTTATGCAACATGGCAAGGTAGTGGCGTATGCATCTAGACAGTTGAAAGAATATTAGAAAACTATCACACTTATGATCTGGAGTTAGAGGCAGTTATCTTTGCCTTGAAGATATAGCACCATTATTTGTATAGGGAAAAGTGCAAGAAATTCAATGATCACAAAAGTCTCAAGTACTTCTTCACCCAGAGGGATTTGAACATGAGAAGAGGAGATGGTTAGAACTCATGAAAGATTATATCTGTGACATACAGCACCATCTAGGTAAGGCTAATGTGGTGGCTGATGCGTTGAGCCGAAAAGCTCAAACTATATCACTTGCTTATTTAGCCACCAGCCCACGGCTTAAGTCAGAAGCCATGTTAATGGATGAAATCATTTTGAATGAAGGGTCTACCTTAAAACTTGATCAGCAGCCTGAGGATAATAAGTAGTTAACCATATCTTTGGCGACCCTACAAGTACAACCATCCATTAGGTATGAAATGTTCATGAAACAACCCATAGATCCTGACTTGTAGAAAATCAGAGTTAAAATCCAAGAGCAAAGGATGGATGATCCTGATTTCACAATAGCCAATGATGAAGCCTTATTGTTTCGGGGCAGATTGTGTGTAACCAATGACAAGGGGATTCAAGACAAGATAATTAAGGAAGCACATAGTTCTGAGTACACGCTTCACCCCGGAAGCACCAAGATGTACAAAGATCTTAAGCAAAGTTATTGGTGGCCAGGGATGAAGATTACAGTAGCCTTATATGTTACACAGTGCCTTACGTGTTAGAAGGTCAAGGCAAAATGGCACCGACTATATGGCACTCTTCAGCCACTTCTAGTACCAAACTGGAAATGGGACATGATTATTATGAATTTTGTCACCGGGATAACCCGTTCACCTAAGCGAATGAATGTAAATTGGGTGATAGTCGACAGGCTTATTAAGATTTCCCATTTCATTCCAATCAAGACTACCTACCCTATGGATAAGCTAGCACAACTTTACATGGAGAATATTGTTCACTTACATGGAGTACCAGTCAATATAGTGTCGGACAGAGATCCAAGATTCATATCTAAATTCTAGAAGAGCCTCCAGTGTGCTATGGGAACACAGGTGAATCTAAGCACTACTTTTCATCCACAGGCTAACGGGCTATCTGAAATACAAATACTAGAAGATATGCTCAGAGCATGTGCAATGGAAATGAGTGGCAGTTGGGAAGAAAACATACCTCTTATGGAGTTTGCATATAATAATAGTTATCAAGCCACGATCGGAATGGCTCCATATGAGGCATTGTCTGGTAGAAGGTGTAGAACTCCCTTACATTGGGATGATGTAGGAGATCAGTGAATGCTTGGGGCGGAGATGATATAGATGACTTACGATATAGTTGATGTTATTCGCGAGAAAATCAAGGCCACCCAGTCCTGACAAAAAAGCTATGTGGATAACCATAAAAAAGATACTAAATTCCAAGAAGGGGAGAAAGTATTTCTGAAAATCTCTCATACCAATGGCTTACACAGGTTTCACAGGAAGGGTAAGTTGAGTCCAAGATATGTTTGCCTGTTTGAAATCTTAAAACGGGTTAGCTCAGTAGCATATATACTAGCCCTTTCGCCATCTTTCAGCAACGTGCACAATGTATTCCATGTTTCAATGCTGAAGTGGTATGTAAGTGATCCATCACACATGCTAACCGTGGAACCAGAGTACTTAGAGGCTGATATGACTTATGAGGAGCAGTTTGTTGAAATTCTGGACTGGAAGATAAAGACTCTTCGCAATCAATCCATTGCTTTTGTAAAGGTGCGATGGGCCAATCGTTCACTTGAGGAGGCATCCTAGGAGAAAGAAGATGATATCCAGGCCAAATATCCTCATCTTTTTCGGACTACCAGGTAACTTCAATTTCGAGGACAAATTTTTTAAAGAGGGGGGTAGATGTAGAGCCCTGCTCTTTAAACCCGGTTTATTAACTGGTCGGTTTGGTTTGGTCTTACAGGGTTAGAACCGGAACCGGTTGATGTCAGTGCCTTGTGGTATATGACTGCAAGGGTGACGTTAAATGTGAGGTGGCCGGATAAGATGGAGCTGGTACCCAAGATGATCCGCACACCTAAGCCGTGCCCATGCACATATCACAAGGCCATGTATGAATAGGAAAGGTATGCTATTGTATCTAAATGATAGGAACTTGGTCCACAACATATGGCAAGAGCGAAATACATGTTAAGACTCCGTTTTTCTTCAAAATATAGTAAAGTGGGATTGTTTGGCCAACTGGGGGTGTCATTGGTAGGTGTAAAACCCACCAGTGTGACCCACCTATGTGGTTAATGTGGGCCTTTGCAAACCCAACTTGGATGAGCACGTGTATTTTGACTTTCTCGTCGCAATGAGGTCTTATATGCCCAATGATGTCGGCTACATCGCTGGAAACACAAATTAGTGTGTTTTGGTCCATGAATGGGCAAAACCAAACAGGCCCTACAAGATATTCATGAACCAAAGTATAAATAGCACATAAACCCCCCTTTTCTTTCTCTCATTTATGATTTTAGCAAAGTTGGTGAAGGCAGTAAAGAAGAGGGAGAATAGAGGAAGAAGGAGAGAAGGAAGAGGAAGGAAGTTTCCCCCTTGGATTTCAGAGCCGTGATTCACCTTTCTGTCGCCTGAATAGTGTCTAGTATCTTGATATCTACACTCTAAGGTAAGCAACGCCATAAACCCTTTAGGTATGATGAAACCCTTTGTGTATGTGGTTGAATCTAAGGGATAATAAAACCAATGTGTGATTTCCTTGAAGGTTTTGAGAAGGGAAACAAGTATTTGGGAGTTATTGGAGTGACATTTGAGTTTGGGAAGACAAATCTCAAGATTGGGGTTTTCAAGCCAAGGTATGATTTCTTTCCCCAAATCTTATTAATGGCTTAGATCCATGGTATAATCAAGTAGATGAGGCTTAGAATGTGTGTGAAATGAAGTGGGAACCACCCTAATAGGGTTCCAAGAGTTGGAATAGAAGGAAAAAGGAAAATAGTAAAATCCGAGAGAATCGACGGGTGCCTGACCCGCCAGTGTGACCTACCAGTCACCCCTACCCCCTCTGGTTCTACCAACGAGTAAGACTGACGGGTGCCTGACCTGCCAGTATGACCCTTCGGTCTAGGCAGACTACACAGGTTGGTTCTCCTACCCACCTGTACCCAAATGAGCTCCGCTTGAGCTCAAACTCACCGACAAACTTCTTCACATTGTTATACGCATCATAACCATATCCTATGTCATTTATAGTCCCGATTTGTATGTATTTCTAAACCCTTTATCTGTGCTAGGTTTCGATAAACTCATCTTCGCACTCCAGATGTTACCTGTACCGCGAGTGCTGATTCTTCAACAAAAATAAGTAAGTGGGGAGAGGACTTTGAACTTAATTTTTGGAGTGTTTTTCGCATCTTATACATTCATGAACTATATTGACATTCCGATTGCCATTCCCATGCCTGTGATGAATGAATAATGCATTTAGAACTGATCATGTTGTATTTTAAATTCTATATGCATGATTACTTGCTTGAAATCTTGAACATGGATTTATCATATGATAGATGATGATGACAATATTTTTCGATCATGTGTGAGATTTCTAGATTAGATGTCGTAGTCGGCTTGGAAACAAATGCATTGGTACACCATAGAATGGGGCATGGAAGTATTATGCAGTTGTCCTATCTCTTGTAGGAGCATGTAGTTAGGATTTCATATTCCCTCGTGCTACGACCCTTCCCAATAGGGGTTTACGTGTTGGGTTATCAATGGGGGGAAGTGTCGATCGTGGACCGCTATGGTGGTTAGAAGTATGCCTAGCTGATAATTAGGACAATTGGAAACCTTAGTGATATATTCAGAGGGCCAATCATACTGCTTTTAATTTTTGCTGTGATTCGGCCACGATTTACTTTTATGTTGTGATTCGGACACGATTTACATTTCTGCTGTGGTTCTGCCACGATTTACTTTTTTGAGTGCTCACGATGGGCTTTCTTCGACAACCCTATAGGCGTATCGTGGGATGGAGAACACGTCTCTAACCCAGGGCATACCCTTACTATGGTTGTGAGTAGCACGTTACCTATAAACTATAATGATTGTTTAGGTGGAATAGGATTAAATTGAATCTCATGCATATAATATCATTTGAAATGCATTTGTTTGTATGCGTCTTTCTTTCCATTTACTCAAGTAGTGATCTCACCCCTCATGTACACACCTTTTTAGATGATTTTGTATGATACTCTGTAGAAGAACCCATGTCGGCTCCCACTGACGAAACCCCAGTGGGGGATTAGTGGGTCCTTGAAGAATTCAAACACGGTGATGACTGCCCGTGTGAGGGATGTGTTGCAGGGCAATAGTGACAGATTCCATCTACTGTGCTCTTTTGATTCTTTGGTTTATTTTCCTTTTGTGCTCTCGATAGTTAAATTATTATTTCTTGTGTAAATATCATGCCTACAGGACCACATATAAATAATATATGTATAACAATTTGGGTATCAAGAGTATATGGAGAATTACAGTATAATCATTTATGACAAGACTTTCACTATATTATATTATTATATTCCATTGATCACTTGTGGCTTGCTGTGTTGTGGTTACCGTATCAGATGATTCTGGTGGTTTTAGGTTACCAGGAGAGAACTCGATCACCTATTCAATTCTATGTGAATGGGGTGTGACAACCAACCACGTCATCCCACCCATACTTCTGTGGCCCCTGTGAAGAAGAGGCTTCGAACACTCCTGCTAGTAGTGGTGGTGGTGGTGTGAACCCCCTAGGAATGGGTGGAATGACATCCTCCTTACCGAGCACATCCTCGGGGTTCTCCTTGACATCCATGGGCACCTGCTGCATTCTGTGGCTACTGGTGCTGCTACTACCTAACTTCTCATACTCATCCTCCTCGGTGGCCTCATTGGGATTCACTTTCTTCTTCCTGATGGAGTTGGAGTCTAAATCTGAGGCATCTGCCCCCACAAACTTCTCCTCTTCATAGTTCACCCCAAAGTGGTTGAACACCGAGGTTAGCAGCTTGCCGAAGACCATGTTCCCCGTATAGATGCAATAGGTCATGTACACCTATAGGATAGAGACCTCATCATAGTGGTCGCCAGTGAGTAGGATGTTCAACTACACAATCCTATTAAATATTTTAGGAGTATCATGGTAGTTTGTGGATTGTGACCACCCAAATCCCTCCCTTGTTAGCATAAGGTTCATAGCCTCTTGGACATCCAGGTTTTGGAACTCAGTCGATGCAGTCCTAGGAGTATAGTATGCCTCCTTCCCCGCATTGGCCACCCTCAGAATGTTGACTTGAGAGACACTTCGTCGTTAATATTTTGGTATGATTTGATATTTCTACAATCGGCTTTCCATTACATTAGATCTAGATAATCATTTGTGTGCAAATAGTTGATTTGTTCCATCTCTGGAACTTTCTGGCCACTAGGTACCAACAATCTTGAATGGGTTTCCTTGGGTTCGTTCAAGATTGTAGCTTCTTGGGTTTGGGAGACTCTTGGTATTTGGAACTTTTGATTCAGGTCTTTGTGTTTGTTAGTTCTATTTAGGTCACGCTTTGGGAATTCAGTTAAGTGGAGTAGTTTGTTTAGGGAATAGAGATGAGGAAGAGGATGAGAAAAAAGATGGATAAAGAGGGAATCTCTTCTCCCACCACTTACTCTATATATTGGATTTAATAATTTCTAGTCAGAGGTGTGGCTAAGGCCTGTTTGTTTGATGGGGTTTTCTTGGGATGGATTTATGGGGTCGGATTGTTGTACGATCTATTCCACCCCGTAAGATTTGAGGGCCTTTGGTAATATTGGGGTGGGATTTTGTTTAGACAACAAGAAAAAACTGTGCATTTCTTGTCGGCCAATGTGGTTGCCAATTTCTTTCTCCCACCCCACCCTTTTCGCCGATTTAGTGGGACTTTGATATAATGACGAAAGAAAACAATTGGAGATAGGTGAATGTGTTGATTGCATATTAACCACCCATCCAAGGAACCAGTGTTCCTAGCCGCTACTCGCACTCACCTTTGCTCAACCGCTACCCCGCCATTGCACTAACCCTCTGATCTCCACCCAACTTCTATCTTTTTTTCTTTTGGGTGAAAACCTAACTTCTATCTGAGAAACCAATTGCAAAATCGACGGAGTAATCTCATTGTCGTGAAGTGATGGTCTCACAAGTGCTCCGGCACCTCTTCATTGCCATAATTTTCTTCCTCACTTTTCTCTCCAACCTGTGTGCCCTCTTTAGTCCTCTCCCTCTGGAACTTTTCCCTCCAAAGAATCACCAAACGGCTATTTGAAATGGTAAAATAAAATTTTCCTTTGCTTGTGTATATCTGTCGCATATCCTACTATCCTATTCCCAAGGTCCCCGCTAAACAAACGGGGCCTAAAGGAATCTATGGTAATTTATGGGAAAAAGTCCCACTCCTACCATGTAGGGTACAGGTAGAAAGTTAGAAATAGAAGCCCTAATTCGAATTTTCTGGGTTTTGGGGGAGAGGTTTATTCGTTTTAGGGTTTAATTTCATGAAAGAGGGGGAGCTTCTTTTTCTTCTGCTAGGATGGATTTCTTTTCAGGTTTGAGAGGCTATGAGTTTTTCTTCAACTTCGTTTCCGATTTTAAACAAGGGAAAGTGAGAAAAGAAAGGTAAATCGGAGTTGATTTTTAAGGTTTCAGAGAGAGGACTCTTCGGTCTTGGTGGTTCTCAGGATGTTCTTTGTGATCCCAATTTGGGATTTGTATTTCTTAAAAGAAGGTCTTGAGGATTTGTAGTTTTCTCTTCACAGAGAAGAATCGAGTGGGTTGTATTTGACAGGGAGTGTTCCCTCTTTGAGATTGGTATTGGATTCTCTCCTGAAATCTATTTTAATAGCAGAGGTAAGTCACTCATCTCTCTTTCGCTGCCTGCTTCTATATCTTCATCGGTCGATTCAATATGATAATGGGTTTTTTTTTTTTTTTTTCAGAACTCTGTGGTGCTTAGAAGCTCGCGCTCCAACTTCAACTCCAACAATTGCCTGTTTAGTGAAAGGTATGAAATGTTGTACATAAGTAAGGACAAAATAGATCCTTGACTCACCTTCTCCCTCAATGCTCTAGTTATTCCATTAATTGTAGCAGCAACATCAGTGAACTTGGAAATTTGCTACAAAGAAATTTTGGGAGAAATACACTCCAAGATCTTATTGTATTATGAGTTTTCATGAACCTTACATTATCTCCATTAGTGCAATCTTTTATTGAGCTTATTTGAGTTGTCTGACACGGGTAAAGTTTAAATTTTTTTGGGGGGTCCATTTTTGAAGAATCCCTAGGGTCAGTCCTGGCATGGCCCATCCAATCAGGGCCAATCAGGGTGGGCTTGGGCTGGGGTTGGGTTGTGCACGACAAGGTTAGGCCTGAGTTTTTAGCATAGTTTTTAAGGCGGTAAGGCGACGGAGGCGTTTGAGGGTCTTTCGGAGCGCCTTAGATATAAGGTAGGCATAAAGCGTCGCCTTATCGACTAAAGCGTTCCTGTGTAATTTTTTTTTATAAAACCAATCTATTTGGCTCAAATCCTAGTTGAATCCTATTACTCATATGTTAAATAAATATTAAAGGATCATATTTATACCAATGTAAGATATTCATTAAGAAAACAAATCAATAAAGTGAATAAACTAAGTTCAACTTCATCAATCATCAATCATCAATCATAAATCATATTAACATATAATATAAATACATAATTATGAAATAAAATTATAAATATAAAGAAAAGAAGACATAAAAAATATAAGTATTTATTATACTTACCTTTATGATGCCAAAATGAGTGCCTAAGCCCTAAGGTCATTCACTATATTTCTATTCTTGTCAAAGAAGAATGAAGCTCATTGCTGTCGGAGCAAAATGATCGCCTGGATCAGTGGTTCTTCCTTATTCCTTGATTCCTTCTCAAAGCCCTTTCTTAAAACTCTTGACAAAATCCAAACCCTATTGATGAATCGTGTTTTTGTTTTGTTTGTTTTGGTTATTTTTGGTGGAGTAAAGTTGATCCCATACATCTCAAGTGATAACAAAACCATACATCTACCAATAAAAAATCTATATTTGGAATCTTCATCAAGTAATTTTAAAATATGTTTTTTAAAAAAAAAAAAAAAAAACCCCATCAGGTGCCACTTCACATAAGGTAGAGCACTGCTTTACCATCTCTAGACCGCATCAGCGCCAAGGCGCTACTAAGGCGTCGCCTTACCAACACCTTAAAAACTATGGTTTTTAGGCCTTGATTCAAGGTCGGGCTTAGGCCTAGCCAAGGAGACTCAGGTTTGGGCTAGTCTTAAAAAGCCCAGCCTTGTTGCAGCCCTAGTGAATAGCATTATGACATTTCCATTTGTGTGGTAAACTATTTTTGTTTTCATTTTCAATTATATCACAAGCTTTTCGTGGGATGCATCCTATTTCCGCTTCAGACCTGGATCCTTGATGCCCAAGGAGCCATCCGACGGCTGGGTGGACCTGGTAATGCATTTCTATATGTTGAGTGGAACGAGATCCTCTTTAAGTGTGCTAGCCTCTCCAGACCAAATTGGTTTGTTGGTGATGTAGATCCGAGTTCCAAGGACTGAAATCGGATCTCTTATGGGCCCACAAGAGAACAAATATTTCAAACTAGGTAAATCAGAGGCAATATTATAATTTCTAGTACAATATATGAGCTTTTAGAGAGAAATAATGGACTAAGGACTTAACAGGAATTAAACCAAAGAGAAGGATCACTTCTGGAAATAAAGATAGTAGTGGGGTTAAACAGAAATAAAATTCCAGAATGAAGGTTATTTATGAAAATATCAGATAATAGGGGTCTAAAAGTAAATAAGTAGTAATAAGGGTTTAAGTGTAAAAAAGGAAAGACTTAGCTTCTTCTTCCTCACGATAAACAGAACTAGGGTAACCCAGAAATTGATCCAGCTGCATGTCCAAGGTTCCAACTCTCACAAAAATCTGGGAACAAGGTTGTTTTCCCCAACTGTGGTGAATCCAAGCCTCCAATCTTCAAATGGAGGAGCTGAAATGTCAGCTACGCTACTGCAGTCAAGTCTGGCGCAAGTTGCAGAACTAGATCTGGTTTCGAGTCGATTCCTCGCAGCAGATCCAAGCTTTGGGGTTAATATTATAGGGTTTGAGTCACCTTCAAGGTAGCACCCTTTGACCTAAATCTCAGCCCAAACAGATCAAAGGTGAGGGAGTTCGATCAGCTTTAAGAGGGTTGTAACTACTACCCAGAACAGGGTATTCTCAGGTTTGGGAAGTAATCAACAAAGGAATAGGGAAAATATCAGAGAAAAGAAGAAGATAAGGAGGAAAGAAGAGAAGAGTTTATAGAGAGAACTTCAGAGAAAGAGAACAAGAAATAAGCAGCCCACGGCATCCATAATTTCAGTTTCATTCAATTCTGTCCTTTGTTGGGTACACTATTTAAAGACTGAAAATAAACATACTTTCCTAATTGAAACTGGAACAAATATTGCATCTAAACTAAGATAGAAATAAAATCTCTTCAAATAAAAATCTGCCATACTAATTCTAACTCTAAAAAGGAATCAAATCAAAGGGTATCTCAAGCCCAACACCCAATTGCATCAGCTCTCCCGGTCTTGAAAGAACTCAACTCCGTCGAGTTAGGTCGTGCTCCCAAGATACCCTTGCAATTCGCTCACCGATGAGGTGGCATGTATATCGAAGCAGATGACAAAACACAACTCCACGATGGGGAGAGTAGGCTGATGTGTCACTAGAGCAGGAGTCAGTTGACGACGTGGAATGTCTGATAATACGTGTGGCCTCATTAAGTAAATACGACCTCCTTACTTCACTTTGATGGTGTTTGGTGCGCCATCATAGAGAATGCCTGCATGTCGCTGCTAAGGTCATCCTAGAAGAATATCACAGTGCGCCAATGGGGTGACCAAACAGGTGACATAGTACTGTAACGGCCCAAACTGTAAGTGTACTCGAACAACTGCAGTGGCCTCTTCTCGAGCTGTGGGTCCAAAACCTTGCACGTGAATCTTATTGAAAAGCTGCTTCCGTGGAAGGTTGTGTGCTCGAACAAATTCAGCAAATATAAAATTTGCTTCTGTCCCAATATCAACAACTGCATGAACATCAGTAGGGTTGGAGCAGTGCATGAGAGTACCCTTCTGTCTAAAGAGAGGAGCCTTGTCAACTAGTCTGTTTGAAAATGATGAAAGATTTGCTGAATGAGCATCTACATCCTCATCACCATAGTCGAACATATCATCTTTCTCGAGGGGATAAGGATATAAAGTAGATTCATCCTCACTTTTCTCAATTGGTTGCTTCTTTACTGCATTCACAGAATGAGTCCTGCTGGGACACTTGTTGAAGTAGTGACCCTTCTCGCCACAACTATGGCATCTGATGTTCTTCAAGCCATCACTGTCCTTGTTGAACTCTGACATTTTTTTTTTTACTCTGCGAGCTTCGGGCTTCTTTTCCTCCATACGTGGTGGAGGCCTATAAACTGCAAAAGTCTTGAGCGTACCCTTCCAATAAATGGACTTCTCTTCAGCTGTCTTGGCATGAGCCGCTGCCACATCAACGGACCTGAAATCAGTGTTAGCCAACTCGAGTCGGATCTCAGTACTTAGCCCACTGATATATCGCATCACCCGTAGCTGGTCTGTTTCTTGAAGTTGACACATTGAAGACAGCTTGTGGAACTCAAGGGGTTAGGAATCCACTTCCTTGTTACCTTGTTGCAAGTTAAGCAGTTTATGGAACATTACCTTTTCATAATTAAGAGGAACAAATTTTTCAGTCAGAATCTGTTTCATAACCTCCCAATTGGTAACGAGTTCAAGTCTTCAGACAAACCTTGTATGCATACCCTGTATACTTGGTGAGGATGAGTTCACACTTTTTCTCGTCTGGAAGAGACTTATATGCAAAAATCTTCTCAAATTTAGTAAGCCAGTCAAGAAGTTCCTTAGGTCCCTTTTCACCATTGAACTCTGGAACCTCAACGTTGATGCCATAATCTCTATCAGAAAATTGTCGGGTAACATCTTGGGGTATAACAGGATCATGTTGCACTCGGTGAGGTGTATCTTCAATCCGTAGGGCATTACATTGAGGAGGTGGTGTAGATGGTCCTTCATCGACTCACGTTTTAGACTTTTGCATAAAGGCAAAAATCTTAGTGAGGGCATCTTGAGTCTCGTCTATGAACTTGTCATATTTTGCTTCATTCTTCTCAACCTTGGCATTAGTTTTCTTTTGGTTCTCAAGTACCTCACGATACAACTTGTGCAACTCTAGCATTAGTGATGTGACCTGTCAAGGTTAGAAAAGTGCAGGAAACCTGGCTTTGATACCACTTGATGCGGATCCGAGTTTCAAGGACTGAAATCGGATCGCTTATGGGCCCACAAGAGAACAAATATTTCAATCTAGGCAAACCAGGGCAATATTGTAATTTCTGGTATAATTTAGGAGCTTTTAGAGAGAAATAATGGACTAAGGACTTAACAGGAATTAAACCAAAGAGAAGGATCAATTCTGGAAATAAAGATACTGGTGGGGTTAAACAGAAATAAAATTCCAGAATGAAGGTTATTTATGAAAATATCAGATAATAAGGGGTCTAAAAGTAAATAATCAGCAATAAGGGTTTAAGTGTAAAAAAGGAAAGACTTAGCTTCTTCCTTACGATAAACAGAACTAGGGTAACCCAGAAATCGATCCATGTCCAAGGTTCCAACCCTCACAAATTTGGGAACAAGGTCGTTTTCCCCAATCGTGGTGAATCCAAGCCTCTAATCTTCAAATGGAGGAGCTGAGACGTCAACTACACTGCTGCAGTCAAGTTTGGCACGAGTTGCAGAACTAGATCTGGTATCAAGTCGATTCCTCGCAACAGATCCAAGCTTTGGGGTTAATATTATAGGGTTTGAGTCGCCTTCAAGGTAGCACCCTTCGACCCAAATCTCAGCCCAAACAGATCAAAGGAGAGGGAGTTCGATCAGCTTCAAGAGGGCTGTAACTACCGCCCAGAACAGGGTATTCTCAGGTTTGGGAAGTAATGAGCAAAGGAATAGGGAAAATATCAGAGAAAAGAAGAAGATAAGAAGGAAAGAAGAGAAGAATTCAGAGAGAGAATTTCATAGAAGGAGAACAAGAAATAAGCAGCCCACGACAGCCATAATTTCATCCAAAATCTAATTTCAGTTTCATTCAATTCTGTCATCTGTTGGGTACACTATTTAAAGACTGAAAATAAACCTACTTTCCTAATTGAAACTGGAACAAATATTGCATCTAAATTAAGATAGAAATAAAATCTCTTCAAATAAAAATCTGCTATACTAATTCTAACTCTAAAAAGGAAAGAAAAATGAATCAAATCAAAGGCTATCTCAAGCCCAACGCCCAACTGCATCAGTTGGGAGGCAAATGGGGGGCATGCCCATTGCAGCTGTCCGATGCACGCTGGAGGGGACTGGAGAGAATCCGGGTCCATGTCCAAGGCCTCCTCCTAGGTGAAAAGACATCTCTACTCTTTGTCTTGGGGAGGAGAAAGAGAGACACATGGAGCGTATAGACCACACTTTCGGACAAAAAAACATTTCTCAATTAATTATTAGGTAGGTCTGATTTAGATATAAAACCATGCAATTAATGATTTTTGTTAAATAGAGCATAAACAAAAATAAAAATGATACCAAAGAGAAGATTTAGTGCGTTACCTCAATATGATAGTTATACTCACCAAAAAGGAAAAAAATAAATGTGATAGTTTTATAGTCGTTTCCCAGGTTCATTTTCAGGTGCATATGTGCAAGCATAAGCATTTAAGGTAGAGAATCTCTCTCCAGCCACAATCAGTGGGGTAGCAGGTAGTGTCAGAGTTTCAATCTTCAACTTCCCTGGTAATTCAGGTTAACCTAATCATATTTCTCTTTCTTGCAAGTGGGACTTGGGAGTGGAACAGCTGTCTTGAAATTGCAGTATTTTGATTAGTTTTTAACTTTCAACTGTGATACTTTTGCAGCGAAACCATGGGAAGAAATTGACATATGACACCTTCTTGGCTATTGGTTGATGCTTATTTGTCTTCTTAGTGAACCCATTTCAAATCATTACTAGGTTCAATGCCTTCTGTATATAATTCGACCATCTCTAGATTAAGAGAAATTAGGTGTTGAGATTCTTAAGAAGCTCGCCGAATCCATGGGGGAACTTTAAGATCAACTCATCTCTGCTTTGATTTTAAATTCATGGCTTTTTTGGCTTAATTTCTTTTGATTAATCTGTGAAACCCTTACAATTTATTTTCTCTCCTGCCCTATTTTTCTTTCGTTTTTGGTCTATGCAGAATGGGAAGTAATGAATTGGTCTCTGATTTAGAGAAAGCTTTTGAGAATAGATTGGTTCGTGAACCCTACGGTTCTGTTGTTCTTGGAGGAACCTTTGATCGTTTACATGATGGTCATCGTCTTCTTCTGAAGGTTTTAGTTCCTACCCTTGATTCCCAATATATCATCTCCTCTATAAATTCTGTCTATTTGGACCAAATCTTTGTGGCTATTGTTAAAAACATGAAGTGATTTTTATTAGGCAGCGGCGGAGTTTGCCAGGGATCGGGTGGTTGTGGGGGTTTGTGATGGACCAATGCTGGCTGACAAAGAGGTTTGTTTTGTTTATTAAATCTTTATGATTATGTCATTTATTCAAATGTTTTTGCACACTTTCTTGGATGATGAGTGTTTGAGATTTAAAAGTAACCGCAAGTGTACGGATCAGTGTAGCTAATGGGTCAAACACAAGGAGAGCAGCCACTTTATTTTAGGCTTCTTCTAGTAATGCGAAAGTGCACAGATTAATTATGGTGATCTACTTCTAGCTACCATCCTTAACAAATGCATCTAAAAACATCCTAACCAACACATCTAGGAATTTAAAAACTTCAAACCATAGATAAAAAGTAAATAATTGAAAGTAAAAGTGCTGAAATAAAAGGCAATGAAGTAAAGGGTTGAGATAAAGTAAGTAAAGTAATAAAGTGAAGGGAAAAGAAAGTGTTGAAACTAAAAGAACTGAAATTAAAAGAGAAGAAAGTTAGAGAAAGGCACACAAGTAGGTTTCTCTGCTTAGCTAGAGGGGTGTACCGCAAATAATGCAAGTTTCCCTACTTGACTAGAGAGTAACTCTTACAAGGGCTTCACTACTTATCTTTAGGGAAAAGGATAACTGAAAGTAAAAACTTAAATAAAAGGATGATTCTATGGCTAGGAGGGGTAAAGCCAATGCATCGGCTTTCCATGAACCTTAGGGGAAAGGGAAAACAATAAAGTAAAACTGAAATTAAAAGCCTAAGTTAAGAATGAATGGGTAGCAAGAAGGAATGAGAGGGGGGTGAGAAGACTTATGAAGAAGCCTATCGATTTGAACTTCAATACTTGAACTTGAAAAATTGGTTGAGATTTGAAATACTACCAGCCCTAAAAACCAGAATTTGAATAATTGAAATCTGAAATTGCTAGGCCTGGAGAAGACAAATCTGAACTTGAAAAGAGATGCTCCACACTTGGTTCTTATCACTTAGAACTAAGCCTAGAACTAGAAATTAAACTTACAACTTCAATTGCATAAAGCAATAAAAATAAAAACTTGCATTAACAAAGAGAAAGACTTGCATTGATTAAAAAAAAAAAAAATTACAAAAGTGTTAAAAGCAAAAGCAAAGAAGAACTAAAACTAGAACTAGAGCTAAAGAAGAAAAGAGGAAGAGAGAAAACCCTAAAAAGAAAAGTGCGCCCTCCTTCTTTGGTCGACTCTCTTATATAGGGAATGGGGAGGTAGTCCAACGATTTTAGTTTCCTAGTTTAGGGGATTTTTTTGAGATTCTCGTTGATGAGGTGGAAAATAGGAGAGAAAAGAGAAAAGAGAGAAAATAAGGGAAAGAACAAGAGAACGTCCAAGTGTGGGCCCCTTTTGGATCGTTTTTTATGAGGTGGAGGTAGGAGAATGGAGGAAAAAAAAAAAAAGAAGAGAAAGTAGGGGAGAAAAGGAAAGAGAAGGATTTGGTTTGGATTGAGAGATAAAATTGGAAAGATTCTCTTTTTTTTTTCTCTTTTCTTTCCTTCAAACTTGCGCACAACCTCACTTGGCTGAATTTCCTTTCTTGCTTTGACCTATTTGGACAATCTTCTAATGGTTTGAAATTTTCGTCTATGCCCCTTGTCTTTAAGTGGAAATTAGGAGAGAGAATCTTCACAAAATCTCCAAAAAAGAGAAAATCGCCCGAGGGAAAGGAGAGAGTGTAGTGCCCAAGTTTGTGGGTCCTTCCATCTTTGTTAACTTGTGAAATATTCTCTTATACCCCTGGGACAACTGCAGACGGGCTGGGCCTGCATCTCGGTTCTGTTCTGGTCCATTATTCTTTTTGTGACCTGATGTGGTAAAAATTGACCTGGTGATCTTCCCTGCAGTTCCTGATGCTCCAACCGACCTGCACAGAAGAGAAGACAGGGGAGAGCCTGGCTGACCCGACAGGGGACTCTCCGATGCCTAAGTCAGATCTTTCCACAGCAGATGCTCAAGAGATCTTTTCCAGTTAAGGAAGTGATTGATCCCCTATGATGGAGGCTTACCTTGGTATTTATAGGCTGCTGATGGAAAGAGAAAGAGGGGCATTTGTGGAGTCCTGTTTAGGCGTAGAGTCCTTGAGGGGAGTGGTTCTGTGATTCTGGGAATATTCCAGGTTCCAAGGCATGTTCTGGGAATATTCCCCATTGATCTCGGAGGTGCAAGTCGTGAGAGGGGTGGACGCCTCTGATGATGTGTAGTCGATAGTCCTATCCCCGTGATCAGGGATCACGTCCCTTGAATATAGGAGTGGATGTGTGCACGTTTTTGGGTGCTTTATTTGGTTGTGCCGAGCCGAGGTGATAGGTCAGCCGAGTCGAGGTGACTGGTTGGCATGAGAAGAGGCCGAGGTGGCTGCTCAGCATGAGGAGAGGCTGAGGTGTCTGCTTGGCATGGGGAGAGGCCGAGGTGGTAACACGACTTGATGGATGGCCGAGGTGGCAACACGGCCTGATGGATAGCCGAGGTGCAACATTGGTTAGGACGATCCCTGCCCGTGCCGTGGTTGGGAAGAAATACCCTCATCATGACCTAAAAAGAATAATCACTTGTACAGGTGCCAAAATGAATGTGTACTTTTAATGCAAGACGTCCATCTAGCTCAGAATTTCGTCCTCTCCGTAGTCATAAAAAGAAATAGGACCACTTTACATATAAAATTGGAGCTACCTTGGGTTTTTCTGTTTTTTTGTAGATTTGTATTTTAAAGGCCTTGGGGACTATCAAGCGCCATATCTCCAATTTTACATGTAAAGAGGTCCTGTTTACACATTCATTTTTTGCTTTTTGTGAGCTCACCGGCAGGGATACGGGGTTGCTCAATTCCTGAGGTATTGCTACAGGGCAAAACCTATATTTACCATACTGTAAGGCTTGGCAACCTTCACTGATACAACTATTATTGCAATTTCTTCTCAGAAATTCAATTAGTGATGAAAGAAAAAGAAAACAAAGCACTCCGATTTACCAAGAGAAAGCAAAAAATAATATGGAACTGTCTCCCCCGGCAATGACGCCAAAAACTTGTTTGAGACTTAAAAGTAACCGCAAGCGTACGGATTAGTGTAGCTAACAGGTCTAACACAATGAGAGCAGCCACTTTAGTTTAGGCTTTTCTCTAGTGATGTGAAAGTGCATAGATTAATTATGGTGATCTACTTTTAATTACCGCCCTAAACAAATGTATCTAAAAAAGTCTTAACCAACACATCTAGGAATTTAAATACTTTAAATCACACAAATAAAAAGTAAATAACTGAAAGTAAATGTGCTGAAATAAAGTAAAGAGAAACTAAAAGTGCTGAAATTGAAAGGGAAGAAAGTTAGAGAAAGGCACACAAGTAGGTTTCTCTACTTAGCCCGAGGGGTGCACCGCAACTAATGCAAGCTTCCCTAGTTGACTAGAGAGTAACTCTTACAAGGGCTTCACTACTTATCTTTAGGGAAAAGGATAACTGAAAGTAAAGAACTGAAAGTAAAAACTGAAATAAAAGGATGATTCTATGGCTAGGAGGGGCAGAGCCAATGCATCGGCTAGCCATGAACCTTGGGGGAAAGGGAAAACAATAAAGTAAATCCGAAATTAAAAGCCTAAGTTAAGAATGAATGGGTAGCAAGAAGAAGGAATGAGAGGGGGATAAGAAGACTTATGAAGAAGCCTACCGACTATAACTTCAATACTTGAACTTGAAAAATTGGTTGAGATTTGAAATGCTACCTACCCTAAAAACCAGATTTGGAATAATTGAAATATGAAATTGCTAGGCCTAGAGAAGGCAAATCTAAACTTGAAAAGAGATGCTCCATACTTGGTTCTTGTCACTTAGAACTAAGTCTAGAACTAGAAATTAAACTTACAACTTCAATTGCATAAAACAATAAAAATAAAACTTGCATTAACAAAGAGAAAGACTTGCATTAATAAAAAAAAAAAGAATTACAAAAGTGTTCAAAGCAAAAGCAAAGAAGAACTAAAACTAGAACTAGAGCATATGAAACCTAGAGAAGAAAAGAGGAAGAGAGAAAACCCTAAAAAGAAAAGTGCACCCTCCCTCTTTGGTCGACTCTTTTATATAGGGAATGAGGAGGTAGTTCAATGATTTTAGTTTCCTAGTTTAGGGGATTTTTTTGAGATTTTTGTTGATGAGGTGGAAAATAGGAGAGAAAAGAGAAAAGAGAAAAGAGAAAAAAAAGGGGAAAGAATAAGAGAACGTCCAAGTGTTGGCCCCTTTTGGATAATTTGTGATAAGGTGGAGGTAGGAGAATGGAGAAAAAAAAAAAAAGAGAAATTAGGGGAGAAAAAGAAAGAAAAGGATTTGGCTGGTGGGTTTCCTATTTGGTTTGGATTGAGAGATAAAATAGGAAAGATTCTCTTTTCTTTTCTTCAAACTTGCGCACAACCTAACTTAGCCCGAATTTCCTTCTTTGCTTTGACCGATTTGAACAATCTTCTAATTGATTTGGAATTTTCTTCTATGCCCTTTGTCTTTAAGTGGACATTAGGAGAGAGAAAATCTTCACAAAATCTCCAAAAAAGAGAAAATCACCCAAGGGGAAGGAGAGAGAGTGTAGTGCCCAAGTGTGTGGGTTCCTCCATCTTTGTTGACTTTTGGAATATTCTCTTATGTCCCTGGGACAACTGCAGACGGGCTGGGCCTGCATCTCGGTTATGTTATGGTCCATTATTCTTTTTGTGACCCGAAAAGAATAATTACGTGTACATGTCCCAAAATGAATGTGTACTTTTAATGCAACATGTCCATCTTGCTAGAATTTCGCCCTCTTTGTAGCCATGAAAAGAAACGGGACCTCTTTATGTTTAAAATTGGAGATATGTCGCCCGATAGTCCCTAAGGCCTTTAAAATACAAATCTGCAAAAAGATAGAAAAACTCAAGGTAGTTCCATTCTATATATGTAAAAATGCATGCTTTACTACCTAAGATTTCACACATAACTATGCTCATCAATAATCAATAAGTAGTTTAAATGGATGATTTGTTTTCTCAGTTGGCATACCTAATTGAGCCCATCGAGATGAGGATGAAAGCTGTTGAGTATTTCATCAAGGTAAGATAGAAAAATCTTTATCATTGCATTTTCTAGTTTTCTGCATCATTATGAGGTTTTATTGTATACGTTGTTTAAAGTCATTAATCTTCTTGTTACCTCTCAATTATGTCAAAAAATAAAATTTTGCAAGAAATCAGATTGGTCAAAAGGTTTAGGAAACTTAAAACTGAAAATTTCTTCGCATCGCACAATTTTGTTTAGATATAGGGAATGTCAGGACTCAGGATGACTTTTGGTTAATTCATCCTGTAACTAGTCCTCCACTTTCTTGGTGGATAATAACAATTATAGTGCACTCCACCAATTGAAAACACAGGCTATGACTCGGGAAGGGGATTAGTAGGCCCAATGTGACAAAAAGCCCTCTGCAGCTTCTTTATCTAAGCCATCGCTGATGCATTACTTGATCTCAGAATCCATTTTGAACAAGATGTGTTGGGCGATCAGGCTCCACCTTTGCAAAATGAGACTATGAAGATTATAGTTGTCTAGGTGCCCCTTGCTGGACAACACCTTGGGGTTTTTAGGCACCGCCTAAGCACCTTTTTGGTGTCGTTTAGTTGTCCAGGCCCCTACTCCGTATGGGATCGCCTAGTCACCTAGACAACTATGACAAAGATTCAAGGACCCTAAACGAACTTGAAACTACACTGTATCACTCAAATATCCCCTAATAATCTGTACATCTGTATATTTTTGCAGCAATTTCAAGCCATATAATTATATATCTAAGTTCTGCCTCTATATAATCACTTTTGGCAATTGTGACAGCATATAATATCAAGATCTTTCTAGGAAGGTATAATCACAAAATCACTTCATTCCATTTAATGCCCTTTTTTAGCTAATTCGGAAGGTATTGTCATACGTCACTTGAAACTTTAATTTTTCTGAATTATTTAGGTATATCTGTCACGGCATTTATGCGACCTAATGCGTTGGGGGGCCTAGACAAAAGGCGACACCATTAGTTGACCACAGCAACTAAGGCTCCTGGATGCCTGGGCAACACCTTAACAACTATGTTTTTGAGGCAAGGGTTCTCTGAGCCGCCAGGGTACCCTATGGCCCTTCACAATGATTTTTACATTCATTTTTATTAAGAGAGAGAGAATGAATATTAAAATCTGAGTGCCCCAACAATTCAGGGATACTTTGCCCACTGTTTTATTATAGACTGTTGCATGTTATGGTAGTTATGCTATCCATCAACATCATTCCTTAAATTGATTAGTTATAGATATTATAAATGTTTATTTCACTTCTGCTTAAACTAATTTGGTATATAGAACCAATGGTTAGGCTTTTTATGAACTCTACAAAAGTAGACACCTCTTATACAAATGGAAAGATGATATTGTTATAAAAACATATCTGATGTATTCTTGTTACCTGGATAAATGCTTACCTTTGGACTTGATTGCAGTCCATTAAACCAGGATTGAATGTGAAAACGGAAGCTATAGTGGAACCTTATGGCCTATCAATTGTTGATGACAACTTGGATGCTATTATTGTCAGGTACATTTAATATGTCCATGGCATAATGATGTAATTGTATTTTCTCTTTATAGGTTGATGATTCATTCACTTTATCATACTTGAATTTCATTATTTAAATTTGAAGCATGATTTTATTGCATTGTCCACTTGCTTATATTAATAACCATTAAATGCTAATGAGTATGTTAAAAATTATGAAACAGTGTGGATAAATTAAACAAAATACACGCATTAGACTTTGAAAGTTCAGCCTAAACTTGTACATCTTGTAGAGATTGAGAAGACATACTTCTGTGGATACAGGCATGCATTCAACTTGTGTGTTTGTTTCTCTGGATTTACTGTGTCAGATTGATGCTAATTTAAACATGATGTGGTCTCAGCACGGCCTTGAAAAGACCGTTCGCTGACCCTTTCCATGTGATTGGCTGATTGCACATGTTCCATTTCTATAATATACTAATATTTGCAATTGACTACGGTTATATGGAAGTAGTACTCATTTGTGTATTCATCTTATACTGACTTGGACAATCCTGCCTGACTACACTAGAAGTTAAATGAGATGATCTGGATTGCCTTTCCTGAGGCTATGGTCCCTTGAAAAGTTGAGCTGTTTTGTGTTCACTGGTGATATATGCTTGATGGTATATAAAAGGGATTAGGTTTCTTCTTAAATATTTATGCCCTTACCAGTTAATTTACAGTTTTGAATTTTCTCCATACACTTTATTTGTCAGTGTTCTGTTCTTCCAGCAAAGAAACTTGGGCTGGAGGAATCTCTGTTAACAAGCGAAGAGCTGAGAAAGGTCTGCCACAATTGAAGGTTAGTTTTGGAGCTCTCTCTCTCTCTCTCTCTCTCTCTCACACACACACACACACACAATCATTTTTGAATGAATAAATAGAACACTAAATTTAATGGGTATATTATGATCATATCCTTGTGGTTACCTTATATACATTGGAAAATGTTATATTTCATGCCTTTTTGTGCCTTTCAACCTTGCTTATACTGAAACTTCCACTTTCCAAGATGGTGTCTTATTTCAAAGTGGGGGTGCAATTCTGCGCAGGATAAGAGAAAATTAATTAGGATGTGTAAGATTATGCAAATGTTTTAGAAATTTGATCCCAACATCTTTCAATGTCAATGTGGATCAGAAATTGGTTGACGTGGTCCCTCTATTTCTTTTGGATACGCTCACAGATTGAGGAAGCAAGACCTTTGTCTGAAGAAAAGAAAAAGAGAGAAACTGGTTTCGACTATTGTTTACTGCATCGTTCACACCATATTTTACCTTGTCTTGGACAAGCTTTCACTTTTTATATAATATTCTCATTTTGAAGCAGGACAGTAGTTGTGTCCCATGCATGATTTTAACTTAACAGGCTAGCTCATCTAATTCCCATGGAATTCCTATAGTCTATATGAAGTTAGAATTTAATGGACTTGGATCTCCCTCACTTCCATTGGTTTTTTCTTTTTCACAACCAGATTGAGGTAGTGGATCTTTTACCTGAAGAAAATAGTGGTGAAAAACTAAGTTCGACTGCTTTGAGGAGACTTGATGCTGAGAAATCCAAGTTGCAGACCAACATGGTGCACGGTCAGGGAGAATCAATGACAAACAGATAAACCCGATCTATGTTGAAGCGGAAAGAGAAGCTAGGGGCGGCAGGGTGGTGAGAAGCATGCTGAATCACTTAAGCTCCTTAATACTGACTATAATAAACAGGAAGTTCTGTTGGCTGCTTCTAATAGGATGGAGTTTGGGAGGAGCAACAGAAGTATTTACAGAATATGTTATGCCATTACTGCAACAGGGCAAAGATGATGGTCGCAGGGTACTGAATGATTATTCAGAAATATGTTCCACGTAAGTTATCTTTTGTTTGAGATTGAATTTACAATATATTGGTGTTCCTTCTTTTTATTATTTTCTTTGTGACCTTTCAAAAATACATGAAAGAATGTACTTGCAATATACGCCAGAAGCATTTGGATAAAAGAAATTATAGTAACTCATTTTCTGTGCCCCCCTCCTCCTCCTCCTCCTCCTCATTGTATAATTAACAAACAAATTGTACTAGAGGATGAGCATAATAGTCAATGCATGGTATACAACAGCAGCCACAATAAAGGCTATGTTTGGTATGCGTTCTTAGAACGTGTTCAGAAGGTAGAATGTGTTCTAGAACATCAAGAACACAGTATGTTATACATTCTCGTACTAGAATCTTGGAATGTTCTCGATAATGGACCTTATTCTGGAATGGAAAAAAAAAAAAATACATTCCATGTTTTTGTTCTTGACTGTTTTCATGTTGTTGAGACTTCAGAGCTCTCTCTCAACTAAGGCTACGGTCTTCACTAGAGAAGACATTCAGGGAGATATTGCAGAGGATCTGTACATGGGGTTTAGATGGGTATGAGAAATCCAAGTTCTTAAGCTACAAAACATCCATATTCAAGTCCTGACGAGGTAAGCATTCCTCATGATAAAAAAGCTAAAGTGCTCTTTTCAATAGTCCAGAGCATCCTCCATGTAGCCGACGAAGGAGGACCAGCAGTAACGAAGACGTCCTGCGATATCGATGGCTTTAATGAACTTTGATCTTTTCGACGGTTTCGCTTGGATTTATTCCCCCTCTTGTCTGAAAACTAGCTCTAGAAGATCATTTTTGGCCAATGTAGCTTGGTTTGTGCTCGTCTCAGTCAGTTCTCGGCGAGCAGGCGATGATCAAAGTCTGCCATTGTCAAGTCCTCAAAAGAGTCTTGATTTTTTTTGAGTTACAGATTCGGGCCTTCGATGAAGTGGTTGACTAAAGAACAGGCGGGAAGCAAAAATAATTATGCCATAAGATATTTTGAAATTGTTCAGTGAACAAAAGCGCTCACTTGCGAAAGCCCTCAATCATTCATAGGCATTTTTATAGGTGCTGACAACACCATTCCACCAAGTCTGTCTATCTCATCACCTTCATGTTCTTGATAGTCCTATTAATTTTAAGTTCCAATTTCAAACTTTGAGGATGGATAATAGGCAAGGCACAAGGTCCAGATAAGGTCTCAATAGAAGTGTGAAAGAGCTTAAGAATATGTGGTTTATCTTGGTTAATCAAGTTGTTTTAATAAGATTATAAGCAAAAAGAAATTTTAGATGAATAGAAGAGAAGTATTGTTCTGATTTATAAAAATAAATATGACATTCGGAGCTGTAATAATTATAGAAAGTAACTCTTCCATTCACAGACAAACATGGTCAATGCAATGTATTGACATATAGCCCACGTGGCATCGACCATTATTAAACCAAAATGCACAATATTTTACTACAATGGTAATAGTTAGGGATGCAAGTTTGGCACTGATAGCCAAGACCCACCTGATCCCAAACAAGTACCGACCCAAAAATTTTGGCCTTGAGGGCCAGCCTGTCCCTGAAATTTCTAACCTTGAGTCAAGGTGGATAAGGTTTGATGTCTTTGGCCCGCCCAACCCATCCAGCCTGCCCTGATTTTTTTACCCTTACTTTTGGCCCTGATTTTGGCTTGACCCGGCCCTGGTTCCCTTGATGTTGACTTTGGATTTTTTGTTTTCTTAGGATGTTCTCCTCTTCATTTAACATGACAAGAGTTTTTAGATCTTTGGATTATTTGCCTTATTAGGATGATCTCTTTGTTTCTCAAGACAAATATTTGAAATTTTTAGATTATTTGCTTTCTAAGGATGATCTCCTCTTTGTTTATCATAATAATTGGAGTTATTTGTTTAAATGTTTGCTTTAGGATGTTCTCTTCATGACAAGTAATTTGTGACTTTGTTTTTTTTCTATTATGAATATATATATATATATATATTAGTTATTTCATATTTTGTAGGGTTAGGATTAGGGTATACCTGGCCCTTGATAGCAAACCAGGGTCAATCAAGGTCAGGGTCAGGGTCAATCAGGGTTATCCCGGCTCAACATTGAAAAATCAGTGCCAATCAGGGCAAGTAAGGGTTGGGTTGAACCTTGAAGGGTTGGGCTTGGATTAAAGTTTTGTGGTCTTGAGTCAGGGTCAGGGCAGGTTTGGGCCCAGTTAAGGGGACTCAGGGTTGGGCTAGGGTTTTAAGAAGCCCGACCCTGTTGCACCCCTAGTAATAGCCTTTCAAGTTTGGGGACCACAATGAACTATTATAGAGAATCTTGTTTTTCTAACATCTTCTAATAATCCATACAAGATTCTCAACTGAACTTGTTCGATACACACACACAATCACGTAATATGAATACTCACATTTTTTTAGTTTGCAATTACATCCTATAATATACAATGTGACAACCTAATGAACAAAATGCCTAGGCTATCCTTAGTTGCGACTTGCTAATAACTTAAGGTCTAACCTTAGGTCAACCAATTGCCAAATCAAATCTATAAAAATTAATATTTATTTAATGTATTTAAATTGGCTTTATTGAACACAAATATCCAAGAATAGGCAGTCGAGATCTTAATATTTTCCTATAGTAACTATACATATAACTTGGAGACAATGTAGAGTTAAAACCAAAACAATACAAAAATGTATTTGAGGTTTTGAGATATCAAAAAAAAATAGAGGTTATGTTTGGTTGTAAGGAGAATTAAAGGGAAGGGAAGTGAAATTTTCATACTTAAAAAAGAAATATATATAATCATTACCCATGTGACTTTAACATTAACTTCAAATCATTTCATATTTGGTTATAAAATTGCACTTTACTCTGCATCCAAAACCCTTTGCTATAATATATAAAATATATCATTACTAAATATGGTTAAAAAATTAAATAGTTTATACAATCACATGGGGTAATGATTATAAACATTTCTTTTTTAAGTATAAAAATTTCATTTCCCCTCCCTTTAAATTCTCATTGCAACCAAATGGAGCCATATAAAATCCACCCCACATAAATGGAATTTATAATTATACAAATTCAATTTTACCTCAATGGTTTTGAATGAGATCTAATGGCCAGCCCAACCCTATCGCCAGACATGCCTATCCAGATATGAGTTTAGTATAGCTACCATAACACTCTACTAATAAGCAATTACAAACTATTTTCATTGTACTTCTGAGATTCAAATACCCATTACCTCTGATTATGAAAAATGGTGGTGCCAACTTACAAACAATGGGTCTCTTTCAACTAAAGTAGCGGTCAAATTTCTCAGATCTAATATTAATACTTACTTACTCAACTGGGCTCTCAAACAAGTGTACTTGCTTATATCTATGTTCACACTAGCGGCTTTATTTTTGGAAACTCAAAACATATCCAAAATTTAAGCTCTTCTTTTGGAAATTAGCACATGAAAGAACTCCTACAAAAGACATCCTGAGAAAATAGGAGGATATTGACCCACTCTATGGCTTGTGCCATTCCCATGTAGAGATTACATAGCATACTCCTCTCATGTGAGTTTATAAAAAAGGATTTAGGTTGTAGGTTCTTCGGGCCTCAGAATTGAAATATTATATAGCTATTCCTTTATAGCTTTAATAATGTATCTCTTTAACTCAGATATTATTCCAACTGAATATTTAGAGTTCTTTTTTTTCTTTTGTTTTTATTATATACATGAATTTAATTTATTCTTTTGTTTTGGTTTTAGAGTAGAGAAGAGCAGCTGCAACCAATTAAGGAAATGTAAGGGCATGCTCGATTGCTTAATTCCGTAGAATCGTGATTCTTACATATTAATGGTGTTTGGTACCACAAGAAATCATTTCCATTAAAAGTCAGGCAATTCTAGGTTTTCAATTTTTTACACATAAAGTGATTCATATTGAGGAGTTCTCAGATAAGAGCACATGATTCTTTACCAGGTATAAAAGAGGACGCTTCTTGGGAGAGGCCAGTTTATTGGGCTGAGTCTCTCCTTCGTTACATCTGAAGCTTTCATCGAGGTTGAAAGAGAAGCTGCGGAGGTTAAAGTGAACGAAGGTGAACTTCTCAGCATGTCTCACTCTCTCTCAACTCTTGTTCTTCCTCTCCTTCTCTGAGTCCTCTCCTACCTGGGATTTTTGTTAATTTGTTTTTCTTATCAAAATACCTAAACCATGGCTCTCTCTCTCTCTCTCTCTCTCTCTCTCTGATTCATGTTGATACCCTGCACTACTATTAGAACTAGAATGCAGTAGTTCTGAAAGGTCATGGAATCAATTTTCTTGTTTTCACCAAAGGGAACAAAGATAGAGGTCATAAGTTCGAAAACCCAAGCACAGGGCAAAGACAGGACAAAACTGTTCATGGCCAAATGAGAAGTCACAATTTTGGCTGGGGTGTTTATTGAGTCACCATTGTAAAGAAAGGACTGATCAGGACAAAACTGTCAATGGCCAAATGATATGTCACAATTTTGGCTGGAGTGTTTATTGAGTCACCATTGTAAAGAAAGGACTGGTGACAATGACCTTATGAAAGACCAATGGCTGCCAAAAGCCTAAAGGAGATATTGGGTATGACCTACGAACGGGAGCAATGCCGCAATCATTATCGAATATGGAAGCAAATGTTAAGAGCTTTAAGTGACCTCTAGAAGAATAATGGCATGGGTTGGAATTCAATAGACATACGCTTTGATGCACCGCAACATGTTTGAAATGAATTTAAGGTACTTTATTTTAAAACCTCTACCTAACCAAAATTTGTAATCATTTCTCTGAGTGATATTCATTAATTTTATCTTTTATCACATTTTGCAAAATAAAGAATAAAGTTATTGGAAAGAACATGCTTCCGATACACATTGAAGTAGGTATATGGTCAGGCAATGAGATAACCAGGTGTTATGATTCATCATATCCATTAGAGGCAACTACTGATTGGCAGAATTATTACATCGTCAATCTTGATGGACTGAAAAACATGTATGTTACTAATGATGGAAAATTTCATACCAAAGAAAGTGCTCCCTCAGTTCATCCAGAAAGTTCTATTCATGTCCAAGGTTGGGCTAGATCAGTTGATGCTTGTGGCAGTGGCAATGGCAAAGAGAAGAGAAAGAAGGGGGGAGCTGATACGATATCAAGTCCTTTGAAGGCAATAGCTTTCCACATTGATCATCTAATTGCAAGTGAGTCCAAAGGTCAGCAGATAGTCTTTCTGATGCAATCGATGTGATCCCAACTATTCAATAAAAAATGGTGTGCAAAAAAATTCTTATGTTTACCTTATTATTTACTTGATGTTAGACTTTATGAATGGTCTGGATTAATAATTTAAGTAGGTTTCATTTCGATTAGCTATTTATGGATGAAATACTACACAAGTTGAAATGAATGACTGACAACAAGATTGATACATCATGTGTGCTGGGGGTGGGGGTGGGGGTGGGGGTGGGGGTGGGGGGGGAGACTGGTGTACTTGAGAGGATCTTGTTTCCTACAAAGTTGGTTTGGAGAGAGAGAAAGAGAGGCGAGTGATGTCCCAATGAGTTGCTATAGAGAGAGGTGTAGAAGCATTAGACAATAGGATGCAACACCGGAGAGGTTGAATAACAAAGATGCAGAGATGGGGATCTGACGATCAGTATAATGCTAGAGTATAATATTCCATTACAAAACACTAATGCGTACATCTATCATGATTCCTTTGAAAAAAAAAAATGCAAGAAGAGCATAGAGGCTCTAACGAAGTTATTTTTGCCATCTGGAATGATGGTTTGGTCATTCTCACTATAAGGTAAATGGGGACCCAACTTGATGGCCCACCATGCATCAAGGTCTTCCTCTTTATGTGTATATAATTAGGCTGTAAGCAGTAGCACCTACAAAACCAAGTGAAAATCTTCTACACCCCAGCAAATGTTCCAAAATTTTACCTTTTTTTTTTTGGATGAAATAATAATATTCAAAAAATTTCAGTGAGCATTTACATGAAAGTAAAGCGACAAAAAAGCAAAATCATATTAAGAATGCGATGGTAATTAGAATGAACCATTCTTTACCACAGATTCCAAAAACCTGGAAGTTTGAAAATTTTAAGTTCAAATGTGTCAATTTGAGACTGCCATTATTAAAATTGAAATAGAAAACCTTCAACAACTTCCATTTAAAACCATATGAATAAAATGATCAGATCCAAGGTGGCCAACTTATGGGGCCCTCATAAAACTTGGAGCGAGCTCTTATTCCTTCTTTCCTATCCCATGAGACATATTGTAGACTCCACGTACCTGGACGAAGAATAACACTTCTCTAATGAATAAATCATGGCAATAACAAAGTAAACATTGCCACAGTAGAATTCTGATGTTCATTATGTAATAGGTTGGGAAACAAACTCACAATGAGAAACACAGAGGTAGTTGCCAAAGCAAGAGGAATGGCAACTGAAGTGACCTTGTCAAAGGGTCCTTTAAAGTATGTGTATTTGTGAATGTTTTGGAAATGCTTCTGCTTCTCCATAAGCTTCTCCCTGGGTCTAAAAGGTGTCTCTGACATTCTGCAATACATTTAAAAAGTAAAAGGAAAACTCATTAGTTAACGTAACTCTTACTCATCATCCTTTTAGGATAGTTGGGACTTTTGTAAGTTTCTCAAGTGATCGAGTATAGTTCATTGACTTTTGAACTAAACTTGTCATTGAGATATTTGGAACTTCAATCTCAGATTCAAGATCAGAAAAATTTCTCTTGAGATCTTTATTTTTCACAATCAATTCTTCCAAATCTGAAAATAAGTCAGCATAATTATCAATAGCACATCATAAGAAAATTCATCTTCCAATTCACTAGACACATCATAAGTATTTGTAAGATGTATTTTAACATTCTCATGACCATTATTAAAATTATTATCAATGATCTTTGGCTCAGAAACTTCTTTCTGTTCCTCTGACAAAATTTCCTGCAAAGGAGGTTCATAAATAATTTTTTCAAGATCATCAGAACATTCTTCTCCCATTTTACTGGAAATATCAACAATGTTGATAAAATTTATTTGTCTTACAGCAACATAAGTATTCTCATAACCATTTTCACCAGTAACCAAAATATCATCAATACTTTGAGATTCTGAAGTCTCATTTTGATCCTTGTGCATCAATATCTTTGCATGGAAGGTTCAAAAGACATATGCATAAGATTTACACTACATACTTCTTCCACTTGTGTTGAGTCTTCACATGCCTCATTTGAAGGAGAGGGGTCTTGACTTATTCCTTCCATTTTTTAAGAAATCTTCATAAAAACATTCGAGAGGAATTCTTTCTATCATCTCATAACAAGTTCTTGAAAAATCAAGAAGTTCTCTTACCCTTTGATCCTCAATGTTGAAGTGATTCACTGCAGTATTGTTCACATGTTGTAGGTGTGGAACTAGTTCAAATTCTTTGAATCCATAAGGGTTACAATTTTCTCTTCGGAGTTTTAAGCCCTATTGAAAAGATCCTACTATGATACCACTTGTAGGCAAGGATTAAAATATTGGTATCGATTGCCGTATCAATAGGTTAAATTTAAGATATGTATCGGAGGGCATAGTTGTCACGGCGCCAAGGCGAACCAAGGCGGTGGAGGGTCGTCTAAGCGCTTAGGTAAGGAGGTGCCCGCCTCAAGGCGAACAAGGCAATCAAGTGTTATTTTTATTTTCCCAATTTTATAACATTATTTAGTAAGCTATATATACCTTGTATCATAAAAAATAAACATTGAGCAACATCAAGTTATTAAAAATCAACATTTAGTCATATTAAATTACAAAAAATTAACATTAAGTCATATTAAGTTATAAAAAATCAACATTTAGAGAAATGCTCTTATTATATAATAAGTTTGATTGGTCAAATGAATTTATTTTTACATGAGACTTTTTTTATTAGTTATAGCCTAAAACCAGCTTTCCAACAACTCTAAAATTACTTAAGTATGAGTTGTAACGACAAAGTTATGCTCCAGTCAAACTTATTTTCAAGTGCGCGAATGCTATTAAAATCGCCTGAATGAAAATAATTTTATGGATATCAAAACAAAAGATTATTTTACCGGACTTTTGGTTTTTAGCAATGCTTTAACTTGATAGAATTAATAAAATTTTCATAATTGAGAAAAACCCTAGCATTTAAAAGTTGAAAATCGCCCTTATAAGCAAATCCAGTTTTTGTTCTTGGACTGGGAGATTGACTTTTTATCCTTTTGAAATTTAATTTTTAAGCTACTTTTATTGGATTCAAATAGGGGGTATTTGTTTATTTATGAATAATATCTTAAGTAAATGATATTTGGCATAAATAAGGGACATAACCCAAGGCAACATGCAGTACAACAAGGCGACTGTCGCCTAGGCAACGCCTTGACAACTATGTCGGAGGGTATCCTATAATATCAGAGATATGCTAAGATACACTAAAGATGCATACATAACTGAATAGGAAACACAATCTGATAGACTTTTGCATAATATATATATACACATGTATCATGCATAAACACTAAAATATAGAACACCATACTGACAGACAAGTGTATTCAATTGAAAATTGTTCGAAAGGATGATGTTTCTTACGTGTAGTAATGGTGTATTGTAGACTTTCTAAAAAAAAAAAGTTTTATAATCTATGAACAGTTTGATGCAATAATTCATGTTTAATGCAATGTATTAATTTGTTTTACCTAAATCCGCTCAAACATAGCAAAAAAAGAAGTAAAACAAACTTAATTGTTTGATCTTGCAATCCAGCTTTTTATAAAAAAAACTCTTAGAACACTGCAAAAGGGATGGTAGTAACTTGAGAAATCATGACATGAGACACACGGCTCAATTTTGTGGAAGGATCAACACCCTTGCCTTATCACAAGGACAAAAAACATTAAATGGAAATGATGACATTAGTTGTGATGATACTTATAGAAATTAACAATTAAATGGAATGGAGAAATCAAACGGAAGACACTTATCTGGCTGCAAGGAGTCTGCAGATGTAAATTGGAGAAGATGATTAACATGAAAACGCCATAATTCATGACATGGAGGACATGAATGAATGGTAAATCAAGATTATGATTTTTTTTTGGTAAAAGTGTAGTTGTGCTTCAAATTTTGGAAACTTAAGTATCACCCGCGAGAAGAACAAGCTCTGTTTCAAAAGTGAAATGGGTTTGTAGATATGTATCCTGGGTATTGGTGAGTATCGATGGGTATCAGTTCAATAAAAACCGATACACATGTAATTCAATCGTTTGGGGCTCAATTGTACATTTTGAGAGTATCGAAAGGTATCGATGAGTCTCAGAAAGCATCGGTGTATCGTACAATACGCTTTGATAGATAGGAATTTTTTTAAATACATATATTGTACCGGTGGGTATCATATCGATGCTGACCAATGCCGATATGTATCGGTCAATATGGTATGATACGCACCAATACTTTTTTTTTTATGAATAAATGATTCATTACTAGAAGAAAAGAAGATATAAGGGAGGAAAAAGGGGGGGGGAGGCCGAAGCCAGCAAAAAGCAAGGCCAAAAGGCCAAGCACTAGGCTAAGCTAAAACAAAATAGAAAATACATAACAAAAACAAAAAAACCCCGAGAAACATACATCCTCAATGGCCAGCAACCTCGGGGGGAGGGAGAGCCAGCATCCGGAAAGACCTTAAGTGGGGTGGATGATATCCACCTGAAGGTTCCAAGCATCAATGATGTGGGAGTTTTTGGGGGTGTATTTGATTGGGCGAGACAGGAGGGAGGAGGTTTTGGATCTAACATCAAAGTAGATAGCTTTCCAAATCTTATCCGGGGATCGAGATTTGGGGGGTACATCTGCGGATATTACGCTCCATCTAGAGGTGATTAATGGTGGCACAAAAAGCAAGCTTGCCAACGGTGTCGCAAATGGAGGAACCAGAGATCCAGATCCACTCCCTGTCGAAAGGGAGGATGGGTATTTTGGTCCGCCAATATTTGGACAGGAAAGCTTTTTAGATGCGGGAAGAAAAGGGGCAAGAGAAGAAAAGATGGGGAATATCTTCAATGCCATTCGGACAGACACAATAGGCAGGGTTGACTAGACTATAGCGATGAAGGAAAAAAGATTGGGTGGCAAGGCAATTGGTTAGGCATCACCATAGGGTGAAGCTACGGCGAGGAATGTGGCTTTTGAACCAGACAACCTTGTGCCAGGGAACTGATTGGGAAGGGGTACGAATGAAGGACCAAGTGGAGGAAAAAGAAAAGGTTCCAGTAGGGGAGGGGAGCCAAATGCATTTGTCCTCCCTACCTCTGTGACCTGGGGGGAGGGGGAGGGGGAGGAGAGTCCAGAGGTTGAGGAGGGGAAGGGGGAGGATGGAAGAGACTGTGGCATTAGAAGAAAGGCCAGAAGAGTAGATGATTCTAGGGGAGATAAGGTGAGAAAGGATGCCTAAAGGGTGCCACGGGTCATTCCAGAGAGAGATCGAATGACCATTCTCAATGACCAAGGAGATACTTGGGAGAGCAACATTTCTATAGTCAAGAATCTTCCTCCAGATCCAGGAGGGGGCGGTCCAGAGGGAGTTGGCTTTGAGCAGACCCGAGTAGATCCAGTCAACCCATATGGTTTTGTGCTTTGACACAACCTTCCATATTAGCTTGAAAATAGCAGCAGAGTTGATTGTTTTGATTCTTCTAATCCTAAGACCATTTTCTTCTTTGGGAAGGCAAACATTTTCCCAACTAAGAAGTCTTAGGAATTTGGAGGAATCAAAGCCTTTCTGGAGGAAGGTGCAAAGGAGTTTTTAATAGAAATTGATGATAGAAGCTGGAAGGACAAAGGTGCCAGTCCAGTAGAGGTACATGGACTGGAGGACCAATCTGATCAAGGTAAGGCGACTAGCAAAAGAGAGAAGCTTGCTTTCTAGAGCTGGAGCCTTTTCTTGAGATTGTCCAGTATGGGGGAAAAATGATGGGCTGAAAGCCTAGAGGTAATAAGGGGAAGACCCAACTATTTCACTGGCAAGGAACCAAGAGGAATCCCAAAGAGGTCAGAGAGGGAGGCTCGGACCTTGGGGGAGATGCCGGAAATGAAAAACTTGGACTTGAGGAGATTTATGCTGAGACCCGAAAAGGATTCAAAGGAATGAAGGGTGGACATGATAGTGGAAACAGAGAAGGGATCAGGTTTGGAGAAGATCATGATGTCGTCAGCAAATGCAAGATGAGAAAGGAGAGATTTGCATTTGGGAATGGGAGAAATGAGGTGGAGGTCAGTTGCAGATTGGATGAAGCGGGAAAGGACTTCCAAGGAAAGAGAGAAAAGAAGGGGGGAGAGGGGACATCCCTGGCGGATGCCACGACCCGATGGGAAGTGTCCAACAAAGCTCCCATTCACCAAAATAGAGAAGCTGGGGGAGGAGATGCAAATCCGAATCCAGTGGACAAAGGAAGGAGGGAATGCCATTTGAAGAAGCACAATAGATATGAAATCCCAGCTAATGGTGTCAAAAGCTTTGTGGATGTTAATCTTGAGGAGAGCCGCAGGGGAATGGGACTTGCGGTTGAAACCGCGAACTATCTCATGACAAAGCATGGTGTTATAGCGATACTCCTACTAGCAATGAAGGCCGATTGGTTAGGACTGACGAGGAAATCAATGACTTTTTGAATCCTGTTGGCAAGGATTTTGGCCACAAACTTATAGAGAAGGTTACAGACCTGAAGTCAATCATGGAGATTGCACCTTCCTTTTAGGGATGAGACAAAGGAAGGTGTGATTGATCCCCACAATTTGATTAGGGTTGAAGAAGAAGCTCCGAACCTTAGAAATAAGGTCATTTCTGATGGTATTCCAACAAGCGGAGAAGAAGCCCATATTGAAGCCATTCGGGCCTTCGGCTTTGTTGGATTTGTGGGAAAGGATGGCTGAGAATATTTCCTCCTTGCTGGGAATGGATTGAAGGAAAGGTATAAATAAATTCAGCGGGAACCGATTTATTAAGGAGATTCGGGGGGATGGGGGTGAGAGGGTAAGGGTGGGGACTGAAGAGTCTCTGAAAATGAGAGATGGCTTCAGTCTTGATGAGATACGGGGTGAAGAGGTCAACCTCGGAGGAGGAGACAAGCATCGGGATGGAGTTAGCATTATTCCTTGCTTTGAGAGAGCGATGGAAGTAAGCCAAGTTGGAATCCCCAAGCTCAAGCCATTTGATACAGGCTTTTTGGCACAAGAAGTCTTCTTCCTGGTCTAGTACCAGGGCTAAATCAGAAGAGGCAAATTTCTCTTCCTCAGCAAAAATAGGGTTGTGGAGATCCCGTTGGATTCTGGATTGAATGGAGTGAAGCTTTTCCTGAGCAGAAGAGACCCGAGAGGTGATGTTCCCGAAGGTGGAAGAGTTCCAAAGCTTTAAAGCAATTTTCACACTCTTGAGTCTAGAAGCAAAAGAGAGGAGAGGAGAAGAGGAATGGGGGGTGTGGCTACACCAAGCACTAAAGACAAGGGAGTGAAAATCCAGGTGGGAAATCCACATGTCAAAGAATTTGAAAGGTTTAGGGCCGAAGGAGCGGAAGGGGATAACATGGAGGGAGATAGGGCTGTGATCAGAGATCCTCGGAAGACCAAAGGTGGCATGAGAAGAGGGGAAAGAGTTAAGCCAGGCTTCATTTACAAGGACTCGAGCTAGCTTACAAGTCACACAAAGGTTACCAGATCTTCTGTTATGCCAAGTGAGCTTGACACCGGACCATCTGAGATCAGTAAGATTAAGGTCATCAATGCAGTCATTAAAGGTGTCAACAACCTGAGAATCAATGGGGTTGCCTCCCTACTTCTCATAGTTGAACTGGATAACATTGAAGTCTCCAGAAATGCCCCAAGGGCTAGGGCCAAGGGTGTTGGCAAAGGAAAGGTCATCCCAAAGAGATGACCGGAGGGAGGCTTGGTTGTGGGAATAAACAATTGAGAGGGAGCAGATGAAAGGGCCGGAGTGATGGGAGATAGAGATGTGGGTAACTTGGGCCGAGGAAGAGAGGTTGGTTATGGTACGGAAGACTGGGTCCCAGAGAATCCAGATTCTCCCATTTGGGCTATGGGCATAATTGGAGAGGAAGGACCAATTGGGGGTGACTGAGGAAGCAATACGAGCCGCATTGGCCTTAAGGACCCTGGTTTCTAAAAGGCAGCAGAGATTGGACTGAGAAAAATGAATAACAGCTTTAATTTCTGCTTGTTTAGCCAAGGAATTGAGACGTCGGACATTCCAAATGGTCCAACAAATCATTGAGAACTAGTAGAAGTGTGCATCAGACGCTTGGATGAGCAGCAAGGGGTAATGGGGAGACTAGTGGAGGGGGGCCCGACAAATGTAGCCGATGACAGGGGTGGTGGTAGAGGTATATGAAGCTCTGGTGTTACTAGATGGGTTTTTTTGTTTTTGCTTCTGGGGATGGGGGTGGAGGTTTTGATGGTGGAGGCGGGATGGTTGTGGTTAGCCGGTTGTGTTGGCTGGTGTCTCATCCAGGGTAGGGTGCAACAGGGTACTCCAAATGGTCTGTCCAGATGTGCTTGTCTGCTCGAGTTGCCAAATTGAGTTGGAGTCATAGTTGATGAGCCATTGGGGGTGGAGTTTGGTCCGGAGGTCGTGAGACTTGAGCTCATCGACATAGCTTCAGAATTTTACTCTGTATTTTCCATTTCATCCCCTCTTGGGTTGCCTATATGGTCCTACAACCAATACTTTAAACCATGCTTGTAGGACCATATAGGCAACCCGAGGGGATGAAATGGAAAATACGAAGTAAAATACCAACTTTAAAATTTCTTTTGAAACCCTCCTCAATTTGTTATCTCAAATCTTCAAATGAATGTCAGTAAACCAAACAAATAAACAAAGGAGATAAAGAAGAAAGGAGATGACACAAATATATAGTGGTTCGGCATGGCCTCAATACCGTCCTACATCCACTCCCAAAACTATTGCCAACTTGGAATTCCTAATCTTCTTTAAGGGTAGAAGATAAACCTGCACACACAAATCTAGGCCTTAATACCCTAGATCAACAATCTCCATTTAGGGAGGGAGTGGCACCCAACAATCTTCGTTTAAAAAGGGGGGGGGGGGGGGGAGTAGCACCTCACAAGGATCAAGGCCTCATACCCTTCACCACCACAATCACACAAAGGTGATTCACAAAGGCCAAAGCACAAGTTACCTCTTAGAAGGCAGATTTGCAAGTGATCTCTCTTGATCCCTTTTAATCAACAGATCTTTTTTGGTGAATAGTAAATGCATTAAAAGAATGGGGAGGGAAAATATAGACCCAAAGGGATGTCACAAACCCAATAAGGGTTACAAAAACCCACAAAGGGCACCAATTAGGGCCCCACATGGGCGAAGAAAACTTCTACAACCCGACCTAGATGGGTGAAGAAAACTTCTACAACCCGACCTACATGCCCAAACATAAGAGAAGAGAAAACCAGTCAAAACCGGGAAGAGAACCACAAACCCTAACAATCTAATCTCAAAACAATAGCTCCTAGCCGTAAGGACAAAGGAGCACCGCCAGTAAAGAGGCAGCCACAATGGAGGAGCACTGGCCTTGTGGAGGGCCATGACCAAGTGGGAGCTGGCCTAGCGGATGGGATCGTGCAAGCAGAGGGGCGCTGAACTTTCGAAGGGCAATAGTGGAGTGATTGCCGACCGAGAGCAGCCCAATAGGCTAGTGTCAAGAGGTTGTTGTCGATCAGACAAAGATCCAACAACCAAAAGACCGAAAGGCAGGCTGGCAGTGGCCGACAGGCCCAACGGGGATGGCAGACAACAGGGGTGGAGGCTAACGTGACAAGCAAGCGGACAAACCAAACGAACCTGGCATCCGAAAGGAAGGGCAGCCTTGAGGGGTTGACGACCAACGGGACAACATGCCTGGAAGGAGTGGCGTTTAGAATTCTGTATGCTTGGCGAGCAGCCAACTGAGAGACAGGACCGGCAGAGCAGGCGAGCCAGTGGACAGACCAAGCGAACTTGGTGGCAATCAGAAAGGCAGACAGTCAAAGAGCGCTGACGACCAAAGGGACAGCAAGCCTGGAGGGAGAGGCATTCAAAAGGGTAGCGGGCCTGGCGGGATCACAACCCGGTATCAGCTAGCCCAGAAGGGCCCAACACCAACTCATCTACTGAGCAAGAAGGGTAGGCAGCCAGTGGGAAGGCAAGCTGAGCGGTCACAGTAACCTCAACACCAATCAAGATGGCCGACACTAGTAACAGAGGGAGAAGAAGATAAAGGGAGTGGAGGAACAAGGGGGAGAGAGAGAAGAAGAAGAAGAGGAAGAAGGGATCCCGGGATCTATCAAAAGAATCAATGAACGTATGTGCATTGATATTATATTGAGATTGGATAGATAATAGGTTTTTAATAAAAATTGAAAAGAAAAAAAAATCATTTCAGTAACGCCTAGCCAAAAAGGTAATAGAATGTATCCTGATTGATCTAGAGGGAAAGTCGGGAGACAGTAAGGGTTAGATCAAATGTCCAATGAAGGTATATGATAGATAGTTTTGACTTGGGGGGCGGGTGATTTAGTAGCGGTAGGCGGCAAAGTCGCTTTGTTCCCTATTCCATTAGGAACTGCATAGTATAACATGACTTATATGCCAGTATCAACAAACATCACAGCATATAGAGCGATTATCTCTATAGCTATATCCATCAGAATAGAATGATTTGTGATGTAAATAAATAAAGTTGAGTTGGGAAGTGGAATATTGAATAAGGATTGGATTTATTTTTTAATAAAAATTTCCAAATGATAATGGGTTCCCCGGGAAATGGGAGATGCAGAGGAAGAAGAAAGGTGGAGGAGGGAGAGAGAAGAGAAGAGATAGAGAGAGAAGGCGAAGGGAGAGGGAGAGAGGAGACGGGGGCGGCCACACAAGGGCTGCTTCCTTCACTTCTTTCGCTTTGTCGCTTAAGGTTTTTGGGGAGCTCAGCAGATCTTACTCAAGGTTGTTTTAGATTTGCATGTGTAAGCTCTTTGTTCTTTAGCCTTGGCACTTTAGCTCATATAGATTTGCGAATCTAAGCACAGTGGGCAGTGGAATGATCTCAAATAAGCCCTACAAAGTTTCCTTACAATATTCTTAGATAATTAGCTTGAAACCCAAGCTTTTCTCATAATTATACAGCACATTCCAAAAGTAAAAAAACTAGTCGTTATGAGTTTGAACGGCCTGGTTTTTGAATACTAGTTGACCGCGAACCAGAAAAGATCAACCGCTGCTTGTAGACTTTGAAGAACACCCTCTTGGTAACCACCGGTCAATGGTACCGGTCATTGGAACAACAGTCCATCTGACGAATGATGCTCTCGGTAACCAGTGAATCATGTCCCAGCTGATCACCAAGGTGCACAGCTCCTCAATGAACTGGTCGGTCGTGGCATCGACCACCAGTGCTGTAACTTGGACAGATTTTCTAGATGGTCTATACATACCAGGTGAACCAAAGTAAGGTCATTCAAGTTACCAAAGGCTAAATCAATATCCATAATATATGTAACCATTTAGGTCTAGTTAATTTAGTCAATCTACACTAGGATCCACCTATCCTAAGTTTTCTAATTTTATTCTATAGGTACTGAGCTTTTAAGCATTTGGATCATTACATCGTAACAGGAAGCTTTGGAATTTCATTTGTCATTTGCAAACAATTCCTAATTTTTGGATTTTTTTTTTGAAAGTTTTGGTTGGAACTATAACTGCTAAAAGTAAACTGTTAACTTTTGTAGATGTGGACCCTTATGATGTTTTTGTCAAAATGAAGTTGAAATGGATTGACATTTTTCCTACATTGTGAGTTCTCTAAAATGATCTTGGTTGCCGGACCTTTAGGTCTAAGATCAGAGTTCTTCCTTGCACCAAGTATATGTGACCTTGTTGAGTTAATTATCATGTATCCCACTATGTTGTCAAAATCTGATAAACATGGTTTACTTTTGGTACTAGTTGTTACCTCTGCTTTTCTGTGGATATGGTGTGATAATGTTATACTTCGGAGAAAAATCCAAGCCCAACCTCGTTAGTTCGAACCAAGTATTAATGGGTGATGCGGTAAAAATTGACCGGACGATCTTCCCTGCAGTTCATGGTGCTTTGGCCGACCTGCACAGGAGAGATGACAAGGGAGAGCCAGGCTGACCCGACAGGGGACTCTCCGATGCCTAAGTCAGATTTTTCCACAGCAAATGCTCAAGAGAGCTTTTCCAGTAAGAGAAGTGAGTGATCGCTCCCCCATGATGGAGGCTTACTTTGGTATTTATAGGCTGCTGATGGAGAGAGGAGGGGCATTTGTGGAGAGCCCGGTTTAGGCGTAGAGTCCTTGAGGGGAGTGGCTTTGTGATTCTGGGAATATTTCGGGTTTCAGGGCATATTCTGGGAATATTCTCCATTGATACCGGAGGTGCAAGTCGTGAGAGGAGTGGACGCCTCTGATGACGTGTAGTGGATAGAGTCCTGCCCCTGTGATCAGCGATCACGTCCCTTGAATGTAGGAGTGGATGTGTGCACGTTTCTGGGTGCCTTACTTGACTGTGCCAAGCCGAGGTGACTGGTAGCACGGCCTGATGGAGGGCCGAGGTGTTAGCACGGCCTAATGGAGGGCCGAGGTGTTAGCACGGCCGGATGGAGGGCCGAGGTGGCAGAACGGCTTGATGGAGGGCCGAGGTGGAAGCACGGCCTGATGGAGCGCCGAGGTGGCAGCACGGCTTAATGAGATACCGAGGTGGCAGCACGGCCTAATGGAGGGCCGAGGTGGTAGCACAGCCTGATGAGATGCCGAGGTGGCAGCACGGCCTGATGGAGGGCCGAGGTGGTAGCACGGCTTAATGAGATGCTAAGGTGGCAGCATGGCTTGATGGAAGGCCGAGGTGGCAGCACGGCCTGATGGAGGGCCGAGGTGGTAGCATGGCCTGATGGAGGGCCGAGGTGGCAGCACTGCCTGATGAGATGCCGAGGTGGCAGCACAGCTTGATGGAGGGCCGAGGTAGTGGGTCAGCCCTGTTCAGGTTTGCATACACGCTTCAGCCGTGCTGAGGAAGGGGACATATTTTGTCTCATCAACAGCCCCCCCGCTCTAGCAGTTTGAATCGATCTGCTAGAGCATTTAATTCGATGCAAGACGCGCTGCTTCACTTTCTCAGCCGAGGCTGCTCAACGATTCGAGGACATGGTTGTCGCTTGTTCAAAGGCGAAAGAGGCAAAGCACCTTCATGGGGAGCCGCACACGATCATAGGCCAACTGGAGGTTGAGAAGAAAATGGCCCAATCTGAGGAGGTCCGTGCCAATTATGTCGGGTTGATAACTGGAGAGCTCGAACAGGAGGTTGCTAAGCAGCTCGATGCCAACAGTAACTTGATGAAGGAGAATGATGCTCTCTAAGATGAGTTGTCCGAGACTCAGGGCGCTCGCAAGGAGGAGGAGCTCGCAGCTAGGGTTGGCGAGCTAGAAAGGCAACACCGGGTTAAGCTGGAGGTCAAAGAGGTGGCCGGACCCCTAGGCCTGTCAGAAGCTGACTAACATTAACATTGCTTCGTTTTAGGTCAGCTCTGACGATGCCACCCGGTTCATCCCGAGTAAGATGCCAAGCTACGATCTGACGGACTATGAGTAGCGCATTCCCATCCCTACCACTTTGGTGCAGCTCTGCGGCTCGATCGACGTTGGTGAAGAGGTGATCCGACTCGAAGGATAGACAAATGAAGAGCTATGCCCATGGATTAGCCCCCGAGATTAGCCTTGTATATATATATATGTACATTTTTTTTATGTAGATGTCTTCTTCGGGAGTGATGTACTTTGAGGGCTTTTTCCCCTTCGTTTTGGTGTCATCTCTCAGCATTCTTGTGCTTCTTTCTTTATTTTCTTGTACTTTGAGCCGGCTCGAAATGAGTAACTTTTAGAAGAATAAGGACCAGTACAGCTGTCTAAGTGTGGCTCTGTTCCCTATCTGAGCTCGGAATTGATCTTCTATATCTAGCTTGTGAGCTCTTGAGGTGCCAAGCCTGGGACTAGCCATAGGGATGTCGAGCTGGGGCTCGATCTTTTGATGTGCCCTGCGTTAAGGTCTTTTGTGGTGCCGAGTCGTGGTTGGGGCTTGCATGCTTTATTGCGTAAGGTCTTGAGGTGCCAAGCCGTGTTGGGGCTTACATGCCTTAATAAGTAAGGTCTTAAAGTGTTGAGCCGTGCTATGGCTTGCATACCTCAATGCGTAAGGGCTTGAGGTGCCGAGCCGTGCTCGGGCTTGCACGCCTTAGTGCTAAGGGCTTGAGGTGCCGAGCAGGGGCTCTGGCTTGCATGCCTTAGTAAGGGCTTGAGGTGCTGAGTCGTGCTCGTGCTTGGGCTTGCATGCCTTAGTGCTAAGGGCTTGAGGTGTTGAGCCGTACTCTGGCTTACGTGCCTTCATGCGTAAGGGCTTGAGGTGCTGAACTGGGGCTCAGGCTTGAATGCCTTAATGCGTAAGGGCTTGATGTGCCGAGCCGGGCTCGGTCTTGAATGCCTTAATGCGTAAGGGCTTGAGGTGCTGAACTGGGGCTCGGGCTTGAATGCCTTAATGCGTAAGGGCTTGAGGTGCTGAATCGGGGCTCGGGCTTGAATGCCTTAATGTGTAAGGGCTTGATGTGCCAAGCCAAGGCTCGAGGTTGCATGCCTTACTGCTAAGGGCTTGATGTGCCAAGCCGGGGCTCGATCTTGAATGCCTTAATGCGTAAGGGCTTGATGTGCCGAGCCGAGGCTCGGTCTTTAATGAATTAATGCGTAAGGGCTTGATGTGCCGAGCCGAGGCTCAATCTTTAATGCCTTAATGCGTAAGGGCTTGATGTGTCGAGCTGGGGCTCGGGCTTGCATGCCTTACTGCGTAAGGGCTTGAGGTGCCCAACCGAGGCTCAGGATTGAATGCCTTAATGCGTAAGGGCTTGATGTGCCGAGCGGGGGCTCGGTCTTGAATGCCTTAATGCGTAAGGGCTTGAGGTGCCGAACCGAGGCTCGGGCTTGAATGCCTTAATACGTAGGGGCTTGATGTGCCGAGCCGGGGCTCGATCTTGAATGCCTTAATGCGTAAGGGCTTGAGGTGCCGAACACCAGGGCTTGGGCTTGAATGCCTTAATACGTAGGGGCTTGATGTGCCAAGCCAGGGCTCGGGCTTACGTGCCTTAATGTGTAAGGGCTTGAGGTATAAAGCCGGGACTCGGACTTGCATGCCTTAATGCGTAAGGGCTTGAGTTGCCAAACTAGGGTCTGGTCTTGATAGTGCCGAGCTTGAGCACTGTCAAGATGCTGCCGAGCTTGTACCTCGGTCTTAGATGATGCCAAGTTGTAGCTCGGTCTTAGATGTTGTCGAGCTATAGCCTACCTTTATGCCTTAGTTGTTAAGGTCTTTGTTTCCTTAGAAGAGCCAGATATTTGGGAGAAGCTTCATAGTATATTGATGTGTGGTATGCACTTGGGACAAATACATTGCTTCAAAATAGAATCTAATACGCTCAGTGAATAAAATTGAATAACTGAGATATGGAAGCTAAGGTGCTGACAATATAAAATCTACAAGGCTAAACAGGCTGCTCCGTGGTGCATACGAACCGCACGTGTGCTTTGGCTTTTCTGACTAATTCCGTCGTGGGTCCGCCCATGATTGTTAGAATGGCTGGACCCACCGGCTGGTTATAATACGCGTCAGCTCGATCAGTGATTGGTTCCTTCGACGGCTCAGTCCTATCTCGGCTCGGCCTTGCATCATCTCTCGGCTCGGGCCAATTCCCTCCATATTTCTGCTTCAAATACTTATTAAGGTATCCAGCCTTGATGAGCTCATCAATTTCCCTTTTTAGAGAATTGCAGTCTTCAGTGTTATGCCCATGGTCTCAGTGGTATCAACAGTACCGGTTGGGGTTCCTCCCCTCTGGTTTAGCTGTCATTAGCCTGGGCCAGCGAAAATACTTCTGATTTTGGATCTCTAAGAGCAGGTTTGTTCGGGAAAGATCAAGTTCATAATGTTCGGGTTCATCAGTGTCAAGCGGCTAATCTGTTCTATTTTTCTTCGGCTCGTGAGAGTCGTCCCTAGGTCTCAGAGTCCTTTTCTTCTCCTTCTCTGCCTGATCACACCTGTCAGCTATACCTCGAGCAGCCAGAACTTCCTTCATGTTGGCATATTGATTGCACCGTCTCAACAGTTCGGGCATTGTTTCTTGTAAGTCGAGGGCCAGAGACTAGACCAGATCAGGGGGCATTACCCCGTTGCACAACGTGCTATACGTCACTCCTTTCGGTAGGTTTTTTACCTCCAGTGTCACCTTAGTGAATCGGGCAAGGAACTGCCTTATAGTCTCTCTCACTCCTTGCCTCATGTTCATCACGTTTTGCGTAGTTTGCTTTTGCTTCATACTCGCTTGGAAACGTGTGAGGAATGCTCTTGTCAACTCTTCATAGCTGCGGATGGACTGTGGCCGCAAGTTCGACATCCATACCAGCACTGCTCCTTTTAACGAGGCTGCGAAAGCTCGGCAGAGAACGGCGTCTGACCTCCCATGAACCGCCATGGCCGACCTGTAGTATAGCAGATGATCATAGAGATTTGTGGTGCCATCATATCCATTAAAGGCGGGTATCACGAAATTTGAGGGCAGCTCAGCGTCTATCAGTTCGTCGGATAGTGCATTATGGGCCGGAGTTATAGTTATGTTGGCCGAGTGTCCTTGCCACTGCATTCCTTCTACTCGCTCAGTGAGTCGCTGGATGCGGTTCTCCAGGTCGTCCCCTCTCTCCTCGGCTCGGTGATTCGGATATCGACCTGCCCTCTCACCACTTCGGGGCTTCTTCCTCGGCCTTGGTGACAACCGGGCCGACCCTGACCTTGCCGCGGTGCACCTCTGGTCGGCCTGGTGGGCGAGTCCTGACCCCCTTGTGGTTGATCTCGCCGAGCTATCCTTTGAGAATTCTCTCGCTCTTTTCTGTGCGGACACACACCTCTAGTGAGTCTTTGAGGCGACAACTGGCGTCTTCCTACCTGGGGAGGGGATCTACGGTCATTATGTGTCTCTGGGCTCCAGTGACGCATGAAACGACGAGCTCTCCTATCCTGAGCTGGAACGAGACCTTGCCTATAGCCCTCGGTAGGAGAGCGGGGTGTTACCGAGTGAACAATACGTGACGTTCTGGCCGACCCCCTCCTTGCCGTTGATTGAGGGGTGACACTGTGGTCAGGAGATTCATCGTTGAGTTGTTTGCCCGTAACCGGCCTAGGCGGCTGAGCTGAACTAGTACGTGGCACAGGAAGTCCCGAGCTGAACTGGCGAATGAAACCCCGCACCAGTGTGTTTGTAGCTAACACCTGCAGCTGCAAGCTCTGCATCTGCTCTTCCATGTTCGGGTGAGTTACCTGGGATGATGGGACATGGCGAGATAGCTATGGGTTTTGCTCGCGCTGATCCCCCTCTCCCTGGACAACTTACGCATCAGGCCTGGTTTGCTGGGGTCCTCGTGGAGGGGTCTCTGTTGGGACATTTTCCTGCTCTGCCATTGGTGGTGAAGGGGGATGTCCAAGTGGTAATTCGCTGATGGATCTTACTCGTGTTGTCGTAGAAGAAACGACCTTCTCACTCCTTAATTGCATTGGTCAGATGACTTTTTGTAACTGGTTCCCACGGACGGCGCCAATCTGACACAGTAAAAATTGACCGGACGATCTTCCCTACAGTTCTTGGTGCTTTGGCCGACCTGCACAGGAGAGATGACAGGGGAGAGCCGGGTTGATCCAACGAGGGACTCCCCGATGCCTAAGTCAGATCTTTCCACAGCAGATGCTCAAGAGAGCTTTTCCAGTAAGAGAAGTGAGTGATCGCTCCCCCATGATGGAGGCTTACCTTGGTATTTATAGGCTGCTGATGGAGAGAGGAGGGGCGTTTGTGAAGAGCCCGGTTCAGGCGTAAAGTCCTTAAGGGGAGTGGCTCTGTGATTCTGGGAATATTCTGGGTTTCAAGGCATATTCTGGGAATATTCCCCATTGATACCGAAGGTGCAAGTCGTGAGAGGGGTGGTCGCCTCTGATGACGTGTAGTGGATAGTCCTGCCCCCGTGATCAGGGATCACATCCCTTGAATGTAGGAGTGGATGTGTGCACGTTTCTGGGTGCCTTACTTGACTGTGCCGAGCCGAGGTGATAGGTCAGTTGAGCCGAGATGACTGGCAGCACGGCCTGATGGAGGGCCGAGGTGGTAGCACGGCCTGATGGAGGGACAAGGTGGTAGCACGACCTGATGGAGAGCCGAGGTGGCAGCACGGCTTAATGGAGGGCCGAGGTGGTAGCACGGCCTGATGAGATGCTAAGGTGGCAGCACGGCCTGATGGAGGGTTGAGGTGATAGCACGGCCTGATGAGATGCCGAGGTGGCAGCATGGCTTGATGGAGCGCCGAGGTGGCAGCACGGACTGATGAGATGCCGAGGTGGCAGCATGGCCTGATGGAGATGCCGAGGTGGCAGCATGGCCTGATGGAGGGCCGAGGTGGTAGCACGGCCTGATGGAGAGGCCGAGGTGGCAGCATGGCCTGATGGAGTGCCGAGGTGGCAGCACGGACTGATGGAGGGCCGAGGTGGTAGCACGGCCTGATGGAGGGCCGAGGTGGCAGCACTGCCTGATGAGATGCCGAGGTGGCAGCACGGCTTGATGGAGGGCCGAGGTAGTGGGTCAGCCGTGTTCAGGTTTGCATACACGCTTCAGCCGTGTTGAGGAAGGGGACATATTTTGCCTCATCAATGGGTTTATGACCTAAAGCTCATTCCCTAATATATCCTCACTAGTTGACTTCTCAAAACCAATATAGTGTCGTATGGAACTATGATGTGTACCAAATCTTATCAGCAGGGATTTCATGCCTTGTCATTTGTGATGGCAGTTATGACTTACGAGACATCATCTAGAGCTGCAGGATGGGCTGCTATGTTGTTGTTTCACTCTCATTTTTTGTTGTAGCCTACGTGGTTAATGGCCTTGTTAGGAATTCTCAAGAATCACAAATTCAGGGAGTATACTAGGTGACTGCAAGGAGCAAAAGAACAGGGGTGGACGCATGTTGTAGACTGGATGGATTGTCAAGTACTAGGATAGTAGGATGGCCTTGGGAACTTTTTAATTTGTTGAATGATTTTTCTTGACTCGTGAAAAATTTTAAGTCTGTATGTTTTGTTAAGAGATCCAAGAAAGATGTATCTATTACTCATAAATGGACAGTGAAGCAAGAGTCGATAATCTCTCGACTTCTCTAAAATCGGATTTTGAAACTATTTTATTTGCCTAGTAGTTTAGTAATCTTTTTCATAGAAAAAGAAAAAGTGTGCAAACTAATAGTTTCATCAAAATTATTATAGACATAGCAAACCTTGGTATTTATAGACTGCTGATGGAGAGAGGAGGGGCGTTTGTGGAGAGCCCGGTTCAGGCGTAGAGTCCTTGAGGGGAGTGGCTCTGTGATTCTGGAAATATTCCGGGTTTCAGGGCATATTCTGGGAATATTCCCCATTAATACCGGAGGTGCAAATCGTGAGAGGGGTGGATGCCTCTGATGACATGTAGTGGATAGAGTCTTGCCCCCGTGATCAAGGATCACGTCCCTTGAATGTAGGAGTGGATGTGTGCACGTTTCTGAGTGCCTTACTTGATAGGTCAGCCGAGCCGAGGTGATAGGTCAGCCGAGCCGAGGTGATAGGTCAGCCGAGCCGAGGTGACTGGTAGCACGGCCTGATGGAGGGCCGAGGTGGAAGCACGGCCTGATGGAGGACCAAGGTGTTAGCATGACCTGATGGAGAGTAGAGGTGGCAGCACGGCCTGATGGAGGGCCAAGGTGGCAACACGGCCTGATGGAGCACCGAGGTGGCAGCACAGCCTGATGGAGCGCCGAGGTGGCAGCACGACCTGATGGAGGGACGAGGTGGTAGCAAGACCTGATGGAGAGCCGAGGTGGCAGCACGGCTTGATGGAGGGCCGAGGTGGTAGCACGGCCTGATGAGATGCTGAGGTGGCAACACGGCCTGATGGAGGGCCTAGGTGATAGCACGGCCTGATGAGATGCCGAGGTGGCAGCATGGCCTGATGGAGTGCCGAGGTGGCAGCACGGACTGATGGAGGGCCGAGGTGGTAGCACGGCCTGATGGAGGGCCGAGGTGGCAGCACTGCCTAATGAGATGCCAAGGTGGCAACACGGCTTGATGGAGGGCCGAGGTAGTGAGTCAGCCCTGTTCAGGTTTGCATACACACTTCAGCCGTGCTGAGGAAGGGGACATATTTTGCCTCATCAATGGGTTAGGACCTAAAGCTCATTCCCTAATATATCCTCACCAGTCGACTTCTCAAAACCAGTATAGTGTCGTATGGAACCATGATGTGTACCAAATCTTATCAGTAAGGATTTCATGCCTTGTCATTTGTGATGGCAGTTATGACTTACGAGACATCATCTGGAGCTGCAGGATGGACTGCTATGTTGTTGTTTCACTCTCATTTTTTGTTGTAGCCTACATGGTTAATGGCTTTGTTAGGAATTCTCAAGAATCAGAAATTCAGGGAGTATACTAGGTGACTGCAAGGAGCAAAAGAACAGGGGTGGACGCATGCTGTAGACTGGATGGATTGTCAAGTACTAGGATAGTAGGATGGCCTTGGGAACTTTTTAATTTGTTGTATGATTTTTCTTGACTCGTGAAAACATGTGACCAACATGTTGCAGTAGTGCTACTTGCTTTGAATAAGCAACGAAAAAGAATTTAGGATTACGTGGATTGTGATCCTATAGATCATCTTGAATATTCTTGGTGTTCGCAGTAATGGATGATCCTGTATTAAGAGTACCATAGACCATAGAAATGCATCTCAAGAACTCTCCTATAGAATTTCAATGGCCAAGATACGGAATGAGGGAGGCTTTGAAAGACTAAGATTTGTGGGGTTTGAAATTAGTTGAATTTGTTTAGATTCTAATGCCAGGATGTTACAAGGATCCTTGATAATTCCTCATACACAATAGGTATTTTTTGTGACTAGGGCATTGATAAATCAAGGGATGCTCTGGCAAGGCCAGCAATTCACAAGCATGTACTCGAGTCAACCCGCAGACAACAGTAGGGTCTAAAATTTGACTAATGTATGTATGACGGTGAGTCAACTCAACGAATGGGTAATGAATTGGGCGAGTAGGCCTAGCCAACGGATTGTGATTTTCATAGAAATATGTGGTTTATGTGACTATAACATGGTTATCCCATACAAATGTGAAGATCCCAACCATCAAACAACAATAGAAGTCTTGTTAAGAAATACTTCTTTATTGTGTCAAACAACTAAATTTTGTAACAAGGACTCAATTTTTTTTTTTTTTTTTAACTCAAACTTCAAGTAACTCCAAACCACTTTCCTCTTTCTCTTATAAACTTACAAATCACAATAATGTCAACACACCAAGAAGAGTAATTTATATCAATCAAACAATTTATTTACATGACTTCCCAAGTTGAGCCATGCAAATTCATTACAACAATATGAGATAAAGTGCATTGCATATCACAAAAAGGCAAACCTATAAAACATCCCTAAAAGTACAAAAACATAGGAGCCAAGGGAGTGGAAAATCTGTAACTGATATTTCAGGCTACTGAAGAGACCAAAACTGATTTTTTTTTTATTAATAAAAATAAAGAAACTGAAATAGTTTGTTACACCATCGTCAAGCATCGAACCATGATATTATGGCTCCAGAGAAAAAGGCAACAATCTCTTAAAACCAAACATTAATACTGACTTCAGGTAAACACAATTAATTATTGTTAACCTCCTTGACAACACCAAGCAATTACACCAAAAACTAAAAACATGCATGGCTCACTCAAACTTGATCCAGCCAGTTCAGAATCAACACATCCTACACAAATCGCTTCAATCCAACTGTTCTAAATATCTCTTCTATGAAGAATAAAAAAAAATGTCTACTGGTCTCAGACTACCAAAACCCAACCTCTTCCAAATTACCACCGAAAAAGGAATTAATTTATGGTTCTGTGAAACTGACAATTTAAGACACAAACTGGTGCAAGAACTAGTTTCATTCTCCGCTTCTACACCAAAGTGATTCCCAAACATTCGAGGCCACAGATTCAACAAAATATACTCAGCAACCTAAGCTTCACACAAATTACCACAACACAAATAACTATTGAAGGATACACAAATTCCATGAATCTCAATGGAACCGAATGAGCAAAGATAACCATAGAAGACCCACCTTTCCCTTAGCCAATGCCATTTCAATTTTAATTTTCAAAATCTCTCAGTATCTTCCATTCATCTGCAACCCTCTTTATAATCCTTATGGAGCCCACTGTGGAAGCTCAGCAGTGTAGTCTATAATCTATAAGGAATTACAATGGCATGTGGACTTAGCGCTTCCCCTACTCTAAGGTGAAAAACTTCTTTGCTGCACCAGGCGGCCATGTGGGTGTCCATTCAAGAAATGGGCTTGGACCAGTTTTTCTGGTCAGTTCGCCGTGGGTGAGTGCAGGCTAGAGAATTAGGCACATTAGGACGGCTGTACTTTTATTATATACGGAAAAATTCAGTTCAACTCTTAGACTATGTTTGGTATGCATTCTTGGAATAGATTTTGGGTTTAGAATGCATTCTAAAACCTGATTCTTCTCTATTATCTTGTTTTGAAATGTGTTCTAGACCTAAAATCTATTCCAAAAATCCATACCAAACACAACCCTCATATTTGAAGACAGTGAGAGAGTTCTCCACGATGCCAGTATGGGAAGGAATATACACGCCACACCAATGGTTGTCTTAAAAAGGTATCTCTCTCTCTCTCACACACACACACACCATGAGATGGAAATTGCACTCTGGTGTTCTGAATAAATCTTTCCCTTAAAGAGGAGTATTAAAGGTGAAAGTTTGTGTGGTCGACAATGTATGACAAAATCAGTTGGTGGGTGTGGTTATATCACGTGGAGAATTGATACAAGCAATTCTGGTTGTTAAATATCTAGGAAATTGTCTAAATAGTCACCTCTCATGAATGGGCTAAATTGTATATGGAAAAAAGAACCATGTCCGGGAGCGTGGCCTATACCAGTGCTCCCATGTGTCTGTCTCTCTCCTCCCCATGTGAAAGACATCTTTGCCCCTAATTTTTGGGAGGAGAGTGATAGACACTGGGAACGTTGGCATAGGCCGCACTCCCAGACAGAGAACCACTTCTCACTGTAAAATATTATATGGGTAGAGGCTTCCTATGAGGCCAGTGTGGAGGGCTACCCAATAGGCGCATAGGAGAAGGTTTCGTATACATGGTAGCCCATTTGGTGTGGGAGAGGAGAGTGTCAATGTGGGGTCCACTAGTCAATATGTGAGAGGGCGTAGGAAGGAATCCTCACACTAGTGTCGTGGGGATCTTTTCCCATATTGTATATATTATATATTTTGTATGTCATTTCCTATATAATATTAAAGTAGGTAGGTAAACTAGTAAGCCTGTCAGAGTAAAATCCTTACCCTTACTCTACCTGCTTAGCCTACAACAATAAAAACAACTCAGCCTTATCCAAACTAAATAGGGTCGAGTACAAGAATTCTTGCCCTCCTAAAAGAAAAGGAACACTAAAGCATAATAAAAAACACGTTGTCATGATGCCATACTGATATGCATCCAGAAATATCATAAAGGTAGCATGCAAATAACACCATCCATATATAAATCTTTAACCAGTATTGCCATATTGCACTTTTATAGCCAAATAAAATATTTTAATGGTTTAGTATTGAAAAATGATAATATGACCTGATAAAAAACAACCCAAAAAGCAAGAATCCTAGTGAAGTAACTACACATCTATTCCTTTTGACACCAATAGGATCTAGGCAATACTTATGATGTGGCATAACAGCTATTCTCACAATTGCAGCTACCATTGTTTGGAAACAATATCGGCTTTCTTCATAAACACCTACCATGAAACCTTCAACTTAATCCATATAGGCACAATATGTATGTATACCCCCACTGTTTGGAATCAAGTATGTTTTCTTCAAAACCTACCATGAAGCCTTCAACATAATCCAACCAGGTTCAATTTGTAGTATAACCCTAGTATAACCCCATGGGCAGAGATATATTTCCACGATTCCTTCTTCCCATTCAGAGCAAATAACAACAAAAACATAGCCTTATCCCAGCTAAATGGGGTTGGCCACATGGATACTTGCTCTCCAATCACCTCTATTCAAAGACATAGCTGATACGAGGCCTAAGCTAAGCATGTCCCTCCTCACCACTGTTTAGTTCTGAGTTCGACCCCTCTTATCTCCTTGGGGCCACTCACACGGGGTTGTTTAGTGCTCTTCGACTGCTTTAGGTGAAAGTTATATGGTTCACTCAACCCCAATATGACCCGGTCCATGCGGTTGTCGGTTCAGTATGGGCCCGTGAGACTAGTCAAGCCAAAGGCCTGTATACCCGTCATTAGCAAAAAAAAAATTGTCATTTCTCATCGCTTCTCCTATGGTTATTGTAGGCCTACCCCTGGCTCTTTTAGTTCCTCCAATCTGAATCAAATTATTCCTCCGTACTGAAGCATCCCAAGGCCTTTTTTGAGCGTGGTAATGCCACCTCAAACAACTCTAATGTAGACTAGGGTAGGGGTCTAACCAAGTCTCAATCTGCAGGAACTTTTGAACCAAAGAACAACCAAATAATATCCACAATAATCCAAGGCAGATTTATATTCTAGCAATGAAAAATCAGACCACAGGTTTAAGAATATTAGCAACTATCGATCACAGTGTTCAACACTATCTAACCCAGATTTCAGTAGATCCAAAGGACTAATATCCAAGAGTATTAATAAAGGCAGCAGTCCAAAAAACAATAGCAGAAAACAGTATAACAGAATGAACAGTTCAGAATATCGATTCGGTCAAAATTTCTGACAGAAGCACTACAGGACAAAAATCCGAAGATTTTGAATATCTTCCAAACGACAACTCAGAACCAGTCGATCCACAAGGAAGGTCAAGGGAACAATCGACCTCAATTTGAGGCCTAAACAAGGGCTGGAACTAGCTCCAGCAAAAGAGGCCGAGAGGTACTTTCAGAATTTCTGGGCAGAAAAAAATTAACATACCTGTTCTGTGCAGTAGCAGATCTATGAAAACAAAACTTGCGAGTAATTAAAGAGCAGTATGAAGATACTTGTAGAGCCCTCCTGGACTTCACGCCGCAAGGAGTCGTTTGGATCAGACACCAAACCCTTCTTCCTCGATCAAACACAAGGAACAACCATGGAGATCACCCAGCGGCAACAGCATGAAATTCTTTTGATTAATTGTCAAATCGTGGCTTATAAAAGAGCCCTCTTCTTTATTTATAATGATAATGGGGGAGGGAATTATAAAATAGAAGGTTCCTCAAAAAGGAAACCAAATATTCTCCTAATACAATAGTTACTAAAAACTGAAATTAAAAACTAACTGAAATTAGAAACTAATTGAAAAGGGAAACTAACTACTAATGACTTGACTCCTTTAATAACTTGACTCCTAAGGAAACAAATATAACTCAAATCAAACCCAACTAAAAAGGAAACTAACTTGTAATCCCGTAATCAATCTTAGAGCCCCCCTTTTAGACCCATAAAAGTGGTCTATTACACTCAAAACACATGGGATCAAAGGCCCAACATGTATGGAATCCAACCTTAGGTTTATTCCTAATAAAACAAGCATATTTAGGAAACTAATTTGCATCAAACTCTCTCGAAGCTTATCATATATCGGAGCTACACCCAACCCAACTCATCCCTAATATGGTCATTCCTTACTTTATCTATCCTCATTTTGCCACATCCATCTCAACAACCTCATCTTCACTACACTTAGTTTATCTATATGATGCTTCTTAATTGCCCAACATTCCGCACCGAAATTTATAATTGATAGTATGATAGTATGATAGTCCTCTATAACCTTCCTTTAAGCTTTACAGGAATACGCAGATCACACAACACTCCAGACACACCTCTCCACTTCATTCATCCCATTTTAGATCTCTTGGCAACATTATCCTCTATATCACCTTCTTTATTTATGATTGAGCTCAAATATCTAAAATAATTGCTATGAGGAATCTCTCTCCTATTAATATTCACCACCTCATCAACCTTCTTAGTGTTACTAAAGTTGCACACCATATATTCCATCTTAGATCTACTTATCTCAAAACCTTTTGATTCGTAGGTTAACCTTTGATTTTGTTTCACCCACCAAAACAATATCGTTAGCAAAAATCATACAGCAAGGAAACTCATTTTGAATGCCTTTGTTACATCATCCATGAAAAGAGCAAAGAAATAAGAGCTTAAGGCTAATCTGCCTTTGTTACATCATCAATGAAAAGCGCAAAGAAATAAGAGCTTAAGACTGATCTTTGATATGACCCAACTGTAATGGTGAATTCACAACCTAGACCCCCCACAGTTCTTACGCCAGTCACCACACCATAGTACATATCTTTAATTATATCCACATATTTACATGGCACCCTTCTCTTCTCTAGGATATGCCAGATTAACTCGCTTGGGGCTCTATCGTTTTCTATGTCAATAACAGACCATAAGGATCCTTTTTACCCTCTGTATCTTTCCATGAGTTTTCTCAGTAAGAAAATATCCTCCATCGTGGATCTTCCTGCAATAAAACCAAATTAGTTCTCCAAAATAATAGTTCCCAACCTTAGGTGGATTTCAATAACTCTCTCACAACTTCATCATATGACTCATTAATTTTATGCCTCTATAGTTATTGTAACTTCGAATATCCCCTTTATTTTTGAAAATCGAGACCACAGTGCTTCTCCTCCAATCATCTAGAAAATTTATTTATGGCCATAATCTTCTTAAACAATTCGGTTCGCTACGATACACTCATACACTACAAAATCCTAAGCTCTTCCGCCCTTCAATCAAGACTCCATCTGAGCCTTGTGCCTTGCCTACTTTCATCTTTCTTATGGCTTCTTTTACTTTAAACACCCTAATTGTGCGTGTCTATATATATATATATATATATATTATCTACCTCATGTGGTGTCAAGATGAGTAATGGAACTTTTGGGGCACCATTACTCAACCTGCTTAACCTTAACGTAATAAAACCATATTACCTTTACCCTCTAAATGAGGGTTGAACAAAGCAAGTATATAGGTAACGTGGGCAAAATGTAGTCTTATGCACCCTCTTGGTAGTCCTGGATTTTTCCATGATTTATCTTGTCACATGGCCAATTTCAATTGGGCACAAAATTGATATGTGAACAAGGTTCGGGTCTCCTTGTCTATAAAATTTCAACCCCACGTGATCTTCCATGTAGCAAATCTAACCAGCCACCCACAAAACCCAGTCCCCTTAAACATGTCATAAGATCACAACTTTTCTTTTACCTGTTAGACTTGGACAGTTGCATGGGGTGCACATGATAGAAGACCTTATGCCCATCTTTCCAATCAAGTTTTAGTAGAAAGTGGTTAAATTATGAATTGAGAGTAAATTGTCATATCATCATCCTGTCAAGATAAGTTTTTTCTTTTCTTTTTTTGGGTGGGGATTAGTAGTGGAGTTTAGTTTCTCACATTCTCTTGTCTAAGGAGCAAAGATTTGAGGATTGATAATATTGGAATCTGGATTTTTGCCAGGTTTGGAAGATCCTGTGAGAAAAATCTTGACATTGCTACTGAATTGGCCAAACTACCATAAATGATAGATAGATTGGATCGGTTCCCTTCATTACCGAGAAGGATTGGTGTGATCTGACCAATCTTATACTAATTCTTATGAAATACTTAAAAACATACTGTTGTCCTCAATATTAATTCAATCTGGTTACCATCTGAAAAGTTTAACTAGTTGGTTCGATGGCCTCAAAGAACCGCCTGACCTTTTCTAATAATTCTTACAATTTTCCTTGCTTCAGTGCAAGAAGAGTGAGAGTCTATCTACCACAAGCAGGTCTCTCGGATGAGGACATATTTGCAGGGAAGGCAACAGATATATGGAGGAATTTCATAAAAAGCCAGATCAAGAGGGAAAGAATGTTCTTAGATGTAGCAGAGAAGGGAGTAACAAAGCTGAGTTTTGCTGCTATAAGTCTGGGAAGAGCAAATATTTTGAAATATATAAATTTTACAATTTCCCTGAAGAGAATACTATGATAATCATGTGGACCATTCACCAAAAATCAGTAATAAAAAATTTTCTGTTGTGTCATACCACCACCAGTAGACAACCAATTCTAATGATTTATAAAATGCCTCATGATCCTCACTGGAAATTGTGTAGATCAGTAGAGTTCAAACTCATTCCTACACAAATTGCACCTTCAATCTCAAATATTGAATATATGAGTACTGCAAGCATTAGCTTGTGACAATGCTCCATCAATTACACAGTTAGAAGCTCAAATATAAGGAAGCTATTCAAATTGTGCTGGAGACAATAAAATCAACAAAAGGGTTCAAAAGCACATTTTAGCAAAGCAAGGTGAAGCAACACCATTAACATTGAATTATTAGACACAATCCTGTATCCTCCGGAAAAGATATCATTCTAAACATATCATCGATTTGATTGAGTGAATTGCAAAAGAAGAACAGCAAGTTCATAGCAAGAAAACATGGACATTATTAGGAATCTTGATCTTGAAGTTGTTACCACTTATGTAGTAATGTCATACATTCAACCCTTTCAACATCACGAAAGAAACAGGGAAATGCATTCAAACCTAATAGAAAACAAGACCTTGAATCTAAATTACAACCTATCCAAGAGAAAATTTCCTGATATTGAACCGTTCAAACTGTTGTATAATCCATGGGATTCAAAACACTTAGAGATTAACAAGGGGTTATAAATGGCGATGTAACTAAAAGAAAAAAAATTAAAGAACTTACGCGTGAAACCAGAATGGAGAAATCGATTGAGAGAGAGAGAACGCACCTGATAAAATAGGGTCTACGAGAGATTCTTGGTATGCTTACCCAGGAGACGATATTTCTTTAAATCCTGAAACCAGAAAGGAGAAATCAATTAACAGATAGAGAGAACGCCCCTGAGAAAATAGGGTCTGCCGGAGATTCGTTCGCTTACTGCGAAGACATTGGCAGATCGGTGGGAGAAAGCGAGAGAGCAGGAATATAGGGTAAGTGGAAGTTACCCATTTACCCTTATTTTTTGAACATAACAGATGTTCCTGAAAAATCTGCTCATGAACCAAAATCATCACAGTTAACCAAATAAAAAATAGAAGGGATAATTACAGTGGCCTCTTTTGCAAGTTTTTTTTTTCTTTTTTTTTGGTAGGAACCTCCTTTGCAAGTTATCCTAATGTTATAATTATCTCCGATAGAATTAACAATTACACTGTATACCTTACAATTGACGGTGTGAAGTTAAAAGATAAAAAGACAATTATACCCTTTACACTAGAACATGCTAATAATCAATTCCCAACTTCATTCTCTTCTCTATATACTAGAGGCCTCATCTTATTATTTTTGGTTTTCTTGCTACATCTATTGGTTCTTCAAGTTTTAGTTCTGCAAAAGAATAGCACAATTTTTCCCGCATCTTCTAAACCTTTGAAGTGGGCTATTCTTCTTTCATGGATCCCTCCTCCCTTGGATTTCATTAAAAAAAAATGTGGATGGTTCATGTCCTCGCCCTCTAGGTCCCTCTGGTATTAGTGGAGTATTTTGCAATGATGAAGGAAGGTTTCTTGTCAACTTTGTTGATTACGTTGGTCTTTTATATGCTTATATTGCTAAGGCATTAGCACTACATCGTGCTCTTTATCGAGGTAGATGATCCGCTAGTTATTAATCTTCTCAACCACCATCATGTTGACTATCCTTGGCATGTCTCTAGCATTATCGAAGAATGCTTCTAGCTCAACTACTTTTTTCGTTCAAGTTCAATTTGTACATATATATCGTGAAAGGAAATCAGTGGCAGATTTGTTGGCCTCTTTTGGTATAACAATTGTTGACCATTTTTTATATGGGATATAGATCCCCCTCCTTTCACTGTATCTACTTTGCGTTTGGATCTCCAATCTATTCATGTAACCCGCTTTGTTGTAGTTAATTAAATCTCAATTTTATTAAAAATATTTTTATTTTTAATTCTAATTTTACATTTACATGTCCATCACATAGTTTTGAGCTTAAATCTTGATCAATGTAGTTGTGGGTCCTTGATCATTTGGACCCATCCATGTTTCTTAAATATGGGAAATGTGATAAAATTCAATTGTCACAAACAATTGTTACATCTTTGCCCATGAATATAGTTGATAAAATCATTAAAATTCATGTTTCCTCTTTGCTTGATAAATGGTGGTGTTCTCTTTCTAGGAAAGGATCACTCACTACAAAGTTAGCTGCTAAATTATTTATATCGATCAACTCTACTAACCCTGTTGGACTATCCAATAGGTGTTCATGCTCTTCTATTTGAGTGCATTAATGGGGATTCTTTTGGAAGTTGAAACTTCATCTAAAATTGATGATCTTTTTTTGGAAACTTGTCCTAGATGGCATCCCAAATAAGGATATTATTGGGAAATGGATACACATTGATTGTACTTGTCATCTCTACCATTCCAATTTCTATTTGGCATATTTTCTCTTCATGCGATTTCTCCAAAAGCTTTTGGGTTTCTAGTTTGTTGGTATTATGTATTGAGAATCTAACTAGCATATATTTTCAGTCAAAAGCTTTTCAGTTTCTAGTTTGTTGGTATTATGTATTGAGAATCTAACTAGCATATATTTTCAGCCTTTTATTATGTCTTTTTTTTTTTTTAATTCTGGTCGTAATCCTGAATCTGATAAAACCAATTTTTTTTGTGTTATAATTATATTCTCAATAATTAGATTGTATATTCCAAGGTTAAGTCGAATCCTATGGTGGTTGTTTCTAATATAAACCGATGGACGGCAGTTTCTTTTGACATTGACAATGATCATGAACCTTTAGAGTTAGAGCAACCAAATGAAACATTTTCTCTTAAATCACCCCCACCTTTTCATGACTTCTTTTTTTTTTTTTTTTTTTTGTGTACATGTGTTTCTAATAGATCTCAAAATTACTTTGGATAGGCTTGTGGAATAATGCTTAGAGGAAAAATTGTCTTGCTCTGTGTAGATTATCTAATGACTAAAAAAAAACATTCTGATGCAGTGTCTCGAAGCATTCTTTGCAGTCTAAAGGAATCCAATGAGGAAGGGTGGAACATGACACAAGTTTGAAGTGATTAAAAGGAATTGTACAACTTGATTCATGATTATATCATGGCCTTTATAAATCAGTGTCTCAATTCAATTTGTGTATCAAGTTGTCAAACGAATGTGTGCTATTATTTAAGCACATTGCTGCTTTAGCTATGCATAGGAAAGTCAAAATTCTGGATATAGGACTAATTGTTAATGTTCTCAACTATATCAATTAACAAAGTTTTCTTTTCTCATAAAAAAAAATTGTTACATCTTTGCCATTAAAAAAGATTTGGGAGAGGGATCTATACACTAGTGGAGTGTAATGGAATGTTGCATGCTAGTCTTTGCATCTTAGTCAATTCAACCTATCAATAGTTACAATTTATTCTCTCCACCGCCATTATACTCTCTCTTTCTCGTTCCCTCTCTCCCCACACACCCCCCCTCCTCTGCATCTATCTCCCAACTGATCTTTCTCCCACCTTAGCTCTGCCCCAACTTCGTACCTCCGCTCTCTTTTCCCTTTATCAATCCCTTGCCACCCCTCTCCTCCCTCCCGAACCCAACCACCACTACCTCCTTGCTACCTTGTCGGCCCATGTTCTTCCCCATACCCTTTCCTCCCTTGTGGAGAAGGCAATCATTTGTTGCATAAGATTGTCGATGCAATCCAAGGAGGCGACAATGAATGAGTCTAGGAAATGTTGTTAGCCACTACGATTAGCTTAAAAAATGATACTTAGACAAAGAAGAATAGAAGCATATGGCTTCTTCTACAAAGGGAAGTGGGAGTTGCAACGATGCCATAGGTCGGGTTCGGGTGGGAGCTAGAGTATGCCGTACTTTTGAAGCTTATCTAGATTCCACTCCAACAATTTCTTATCCCAAAAGTTAAAAATCTTATCCATCAACGAGAGATCCCCACTCAAGAACCAGATGGTGTGCTTGATCAAATTGCAGAAAAAGAACTCCAATAACAAAAAAAAAAAAAAAGGCTTACAAAACATATTTGGTTTGCAAAAACATTAAGTTCAAACTGACAAATATTGATTTTGGTTATACAAGAAGAACACATAAATCAAAAGCAAGAGGGATCTAATAAGGCATCATCAGGGCAATTTCACTAGGAAATTTAGAGAGAGATTTGGCCAGACTCCCATAACATGGTTGACTGGTTCAACCAAAAGGAAGGAGTGCAACCGCATTGGCCTTGGGAATGCTTTACTATTTTATGGAACATTATGAACTTATCAAAAAATTTGACCAGGATGACTCGAATAGAACGACCAAGACACTTAATCCACCTAGCTCATATGCTTTCCCTATTTGGTATAAGGGCAAAGACTAACACCATAAACATTATCACTATTGGACCTTAAGTGTAAAGCTGCTACTAATCCCCTAAAAGATGCCTTGAGAGAAGGTGTGCACTTTATTACTTATAGCATCCCCTTTGCAACTGAACACTCACGAGTTGAGGCAGGATCTGGGCAGAGACTTTGGGCCTTCTCCATACAGTCGATATGGGCACCAACAATCCCCCCCAAAGAGTCCTAAGCCTACACCTAGGAAGACTCGAACTCGTGACCTACTCTGATATCACTTGTTGGACCTTAAGTGTAATCCCCGCTTCTTAAACCCGGTCTGATTTCGCGGTTGAACCGGTTTAACTATACAGGAGCCGAGCCAGAGGAAATTAGAGCAGGTTCCTTGTGGGCTATGATGGCACGGGTGACCTTAAACACCGGCTGGCCCGACAAGTCCGAGCCAGTGCCAGAAGAGACGGGAGTGCCCAAACCGTGTACGTGCACCTACCATAAGGCTATGTACGGATAAAACAGGTATTAGATCCGTATTTTAAGGTATATACGTATGCTACATCGTATGCTTAGGGTGGGGTTCGCGCCGAGGTCCGAACCCGATCAAAATCCCAAGTTTTGGCTCTCAGGTGGGTAGGACAGGTGGGTACACCCACCCACCTGAGTGACCCATCCAAGACTATTCACTTAATTAGGAATGGTATATAAGGCTTTATGATTTTCTTTTCTTTCCATTTATTACCCTCGTACGTTGGTGAGAAAAGTAAAGAGGAGAGAGAAAAGAAAGGGAAGAAGAAAGGAAGAGAAGGAAGAGGAAGAAAAGGGGGATTTCAGCGGCGCCGAAGCTCGGTCTTCCCATTCCGGTGCTGGGAGAGTGATCTTCAACTCTAGATCTACAGTTGGAGGTAAGAAAAGTTGGGTTTTGTGAACATTCACCATACCCAAGCTCTAAACCCTTGATTCGAGTATGGTTTCTTGAGATCTTGTAAAACCCCTTTGAAATGATGAATCTAAGGTTTAATAGATGATTTATGTGTTGATCTTGAAGGTTTTGAAGAGATATTGATAAGGTAGAAGAAGCATTGTGAGTTTGAAGTGATTTGGAGGGTTTGAAGTCGTTCTTGAGCAAAGAAGGTAAGGTGGTTTTCCCTCACTTGAATCTAACCTAGATCTAGGTTAGAACCATCCTATAGGACCTTGAGGGTGTGAAGAATGGGTGGGGAAAAGCCCCATTTGATTCCCCAAAGAATGGAGAAAATGGGGAAGAAACAGTGTCTTTTCCGCCAAGACCGGTGGGTACAACCGGTGGGCCCCTACCCGCCTGTGGTACCCACCTGAGAGGGCAGGGGCCTTCTGGCCCAACCGACGGGTACAACCGGTAGGTACTACCGGTGGGCTCTTACCCGCCGGTCATAACCGGCGGGTAAAACCGGTGGGTAGACAGCCCACCTGTCTGACCCACCCATGTGGCCCCGAAGGTGATCCTTATGTCCGATCGAACCCAAATCGGACGTGTGACCTTCTTTTGATGTTATAAACACGATTTTGACATCGGATTTCATTAATTTTGATTCTAAAATGGTGAAGTACTAACCCCGCTCAATTATGTTAGGTTCACCAAATCCTACCCGATTCGCTCCGGATCTCACCCGTACCGAACGGGAATCCTTGTACGCTACAGGTAAGTGGGGAGAGGACGTTTGGCCTTGTTTCAAGACATTTGTTTGGCATTCATTTAATTATATCTAATCTAGTCATGTCATCATGAATATGCTATATAGATTAGTCATTCCACACATTGATGCGCATATATGCTATGTTTATTTTTCAAATGCCAATTGAATGAGATGTTTATATGTTGAATGTGGACATCATGGTGCATAATGCATTGATAGACTAGATGCCGTAGTCGGCTTGGAAACGAATGCATTGGTGGCCCGTGGAATGGGACACGGAGGCACTATGCAGTCGTACTATTGTCATATAGGAGCATGCGGTATTAGGATTCTCACCATCCCGTGCTACGACCCTTCCCAACAGGGGTTAAGGTGTTGGGTTGCCATTTGGGGGGAAGCAGGGGTCGCAGTTGTCGGACACTGTGGCGGTTAGGCATTACGCCCGACAAGTCATGTAGGACAGTCGGCAACCCCGGTGGTATATTCAAGAGGGCCAATCGTACTGCTTTTAAATTGCTGGAGTCAGCACCTTTATTTTCAGTCATTTACATTTCTGTTGAGAGCCGGTGGACGGCATTGTCTTTACTTTTCTGAGTACTCACGGT
>NC_056570.1:18116698-18125553 GCF_013358625.1 Macadamia integrifolia
TCACGGTGGGCCTTCTCCGACAGCCCTATGGGCGTATCGCGGGAGGGAGTTCGCGGCTCGTACCCGGAGTATACGCGCACTGTGGTTGTAGTAGCACTAAAACCGAGGACTTAGTAATGTTGCTTAGGTGTATGTGATTTAAAATGTATAGCATGACATGTAGTGCATATGATGTGTTGTGATGTGTGGACTGTTGTGTGTGGTCCACCTTTCTACTTACTGAGCTAGTGAGCTCATCCCACGTGTACACCCCCTTTTTAGATGATTTTGCAGGTCATACATCTGAGGAGCATGGGGTGGGTCCCACAGTCGAGTTTCCTGAAGAGGACTGGTGGACCCCTGAGGAGTTAGAGCACGGCACTGACTGCTCGTGCGAGAGTTGTGCTGCGGGACAGCAGTTCTGAGGCCGAGCTGAGCTCCACCTTTGAGGCCGTGCTGATCTCCACTTCTGAGGCCGAGCTGAGCTCTTCTATGTGATGCCGAGCTGGGCTCAACCCTGGATGCCGAGCTGAGCTCCAACCTTGAGACCGAGCCGAGCTGTGCACTCTGATTGTTTTGATGATTTCCTGTATATACTTGATATATGAATTGTACTTTTATTGTGTAATTATCATGCCTTCGGGCCCACATGTATATAATTATTGTATCACAATTCGGGTATCAAGTATATGGGATTTATTCACAGGTAAAACTTAGTCTTCCGCTGATCTGATGAACTTATGTTAGTGTGTGTATGCTGTGGTGGAATACAGTATCTGATGATCCTAGCAGGTTTGGGTTAACCGGTGTTAACTCGGTCACCGCTCCGGTTCAGTGTGAACGGGGTGTGACAAACGGTGGTATCAGAGCGTGATGCTCTGCTCCACTCACAGCATACCATTAGAATCCCGTAGACTCTATAATAGGAAAATGGGGTTGGGTTAATATAAAAGCTTTAAAGATTAAAAGCCAAAGAAAGAAAGTACAAAAAGGGGTTGCATTATATGTTGCATTCATGGCATGCGTGAGTGTAGATAAAAGGTAATTAGGTTGGTACTATAACCTGTAAAGTACTATTTTGACGAAATTTCGGCAGCATAACGGCGTAAAATGGGATTTCCAAAAATTTTACACAAATACCTGATAAACAACAGATAATAATATAACAAAGAGCACAGATAGAAAAAAAAAATACATCACCACAAAACCACACAGGTACTCCACATATGAAATCACCACAAAAATCCACTATTCAAAGATATATTATTCCACAATGAATCCAATTACATCGCAAATACAAGGAATGAGAATAAATAAATATACAATGTCTACAAAAAAGAGAAAATGGATAAACAGCTGGGTGGGCGAGCCAAGCCCTCACTGGTCGTCGTCATCGTCGTCGATGATCACCACGTTCGTCGGAGGCCTGGAGTTGACGTTGAGGCGGTGATCGTAATAATCAAACCTCGCGTTCACCACCCATACCTCCTTGCGAAGCCGGCCGAAATCTGCTGAGATAACGTTGGCCCGTGTGTCCAGGTCCTGACCCAGCCTAAGGAAGGAATCCTCCAAAGTGGTCTGCCTGGAGACAATCTCGTCCAGCCGCCTCAGTATCTGAACCTGGCCATCCTGCAAGGCCCGCATGGAGGCTATCATGCCCTCGTAGTCGTAGGCACCACTCCCAGGTGGTGGGGCTCCAGATGGTGAGGCTGCAGCTCTGGAAGAACTAGGGCCAGGACCTCTCAACTCCTGAGGCGCCTCCTCAGGGATGCTGCCACCCATCAGATCCTCCTCCTCGTCCTGAGGAACGTAGTCCTCATCCTCCTCACTGGACTCCTCTCCCATGGGGACATCCTCCATAGGGGCAGCCCTCCTACCCCTACCTCTCTGAGCTCCTGATCTCGGAGGTGAATCCATGAGGGTCTGGAGACCCATCTTCAGGAGGTTTCTCCGGTCGAACCTATCAGCCGGAGTCTTCCCCTCCTCACCGCTCAGATCCACCCCGAAGAACTCGAAGATCCTAGTGAGGATCCTGCCGTAAGGAAATCCTCCATCCTCTGGGTGGGAAGTATGGTGCTCCATCGTTCTGAGAATAATGTATGGGAGACACAAGTGCTCGCCGCCTCCCTCTGCGGCCGTGAAGATGCAGAATGCAATGAAAGCCGCCATGAAACCCACCTGGTTCCGATGACCTCCTCTGGGGAGCAGGTTGAACTGGATCAACCGGGCGAATAGACGAACCTCAGGGTAGAAGGATGTCTCGGACTCCGGGCGACTGCTGCTGCCGCAGATGGTCTCGTAGATGAAGTCCGGCGTCGCCAGGCTCATGAACGGTCCCTGAGGCCTACCCCTGGGGGGACTGTAGTATCGGTGTCCCGCTGCGATATACCCAAGATACTGGCCAAGGTGCCTACCGTCAGCTGGATGTCCACTCCCTTCACCAAGCTGCTGATGGTGAACTCCCCGTACGGATACGACACCTCCAGGTTACAATAGAACCGACGGATGAGCTGCTCGTAGCACGGTCGGTCAACATGAAGAATAGAATCCCAGCCCAATGCTGAGAATCTCTCCTGAAGCCTAGCCTTGTGGAAGTCCTCGACTACCACGGTCTTCTCCATCATCACTGACCCCTTCAAGAAGTTGGGCCAGTTGGCTGCGGCCTCTGCACTAAGGAAGTGCTCCTCATCATAGTCTGAAGGGTCAGACTGGGCAGGTGCGGGTCTCCCCGTGCGAGGAGCTGAAGAGCTGGTCTCCGCACTCTTCCGCTTAGAAGCGGTGGTCTTACGTCTAACGCCAGAGGAAGATGGTCCTTTGCCGGTGCGTGACGACATCCTGGCAATAAGAAAAGAAAGTAGGGGTTAGTACAGGAAGGAAAATGACAGCAGCATTAAAAAGGGGAAATCCAAAACCCAATTCATGCAAAACGGGAACGGCAACAATCTAGGAACGATAGGAAACCTATGACATGAAGCACGGTAGGTTACGACGCATAGAAACATGCCAAAACAGTAGAATGACAGCAAAAGCAAAGAGTATAAATAAGACGAGGAAATTCAAGTCCAATGTGCAAATTCGAACATAATGGAGAATAGCTTGAAACCCTAGGTCTAGAGCAAAATGCCGTAGTAGCGGGATCATGAATGTGCAAGAACATACCCCAAATAGACTATGGAGTTCCATGAGTACATGTATGGGATGAAAATCAAGGAAACCAATACAAAAAGAGGGATTTTCATGGAAATACATGGGGATTCCCAGCACGATGGATAATCTATGCCAATTTAAAGCATATTAAACACAAAGCAAGTGGAATGCATCACAAAGAAGTCATCAATTGGAGAAAAAGGGTAAGGATTGAAGAAACCCCCAAATTTGGAAACCTAGGGCACAAATTAGGGTTTTCTCCAAATGAAGAGATAAAATTCCTATAAACTACAAATGACCACAGTAGAAGCATCACAATCACAGGGTAATACTATTCTATGGTGAAAAATATGGAAAGGAAGCCTAGAAAGTAAACCTTATTCATGCATTCTATACAAATGGAAATTCTGAAAAAGGAAGAAGGAGGAACTTACTTGAATGAGGGTGAGTTGACTCTTCTCTAAAGCGCCGAGTGGGTGAGTAGACTCGTGAGTAGAAGCGCCGAGGAGACCTCCAAGATCGCCCAAGGAAGAAAGGAAGAAAGAGAAAGGAGATGGGGAAAGAGACAAGACAGAACAGGGCCTGTAGGGCCCTGTTCGTGTTTTAACACGGGCAAGACCGGCGGGTATAACCGGCGGGCCCCTACCCGCCGGTGCCACCCGCCGGTGTAAGGTAGTAAGACCGGCGGGTATGATCGGTGGGCCCCTACCCGCCGGTTCAGCCCACCGGTTATGACAGTTGGGTAATTTTAGAATCTTTCCTTCTTTTCTTTTTTCCCTTCTCTCCTCCTAGCATGATTACATTGATTTTCACTATTGATATTCTTCCTATGATTAATGTGCTATGGTCAAGTGGGACCATTAGCATGTCTGTTGAGGACTTTGCCTGTACCTTGGAATTGAGCTGCGATTATTTACAGGCTATCATGCACTACAACACCTCATGTAATGGCATATGATTGTGTGCCGAGATCAATTCTATGGTGTTTAACCAATATGGTGTGTGATGTGTTCCAGGTACAGGGATACGATGGTACATACTAGATCCGGTAGTAATGCCCGAGGTACCTCGCGGGGTCCTCGTCGGGTCGGTCGACCACAAAATCCCGGGAGGTCCCGTTCTGTGGGGCATACCTCACCTCCACTACCTCCAGAGACCCTTGGTCAGGGTGGGGCACATGGGGACCCACCTATGACTGCACTCCCGGACCCTCCACCGATCATTACACCGGCAGATGTTGCTACTATAATCCAGCAGTCCCAACAAGTTTTCCAGCAACAAATGCTTCAGCAACAGCAAGCATTTATGACTGCCATCCAGCAACAGTTGGATTTTTCTCAACCGGGTCAACCTCCCCGAGTACTCACTCCGCAGGACCCACCTGTAGGGTCGGGAACGGGACCACAAGTGGTGGGTACACCTCCAATCCCACCATTCGGTGTTCCTCAGCATGGGATGCCTCCTCCATACTCCTACTATCCTGCCTATGCTCCTAACTTCCCGGCGACGAGTAATACGTCAAGGGTGGTGGAGTCGTTCAAGAGGAACTTACCACCGGTATTCTCTAAGGTGGGGAGTGATCCTCTGTAACCGGATCAATGGATCCAAGAATTGGAGAAGATATTTGAGGTGCTTGAGTGCACGGATTCCCAGAAACTCATTTGTGCTGGGTTGCAACTCAAGAAAGAGGCAAATTCTTGGTGGCAAGCCTCCAAACCTATATTGATGGCTGCTCATCCAGAACCTACTTGGGAGCAGTTTAAGGAGTTTTTCTTGGACAACCATTATCCGCGTAGCTTTAGAGACCGAAAGGAGACTGAGTTCATGGCCTTAACTCAAGGAGGTAAGACTGTCCTTGAGTACCAACAACAATTTGAGAGTTTGTTCCATTTTGCCCCAAGGCATATGAGAACAGCTGAAGAGAAGGCAGCAAGGTTCCTAAAGGGCCCAAAGGCATCTATTGGGTCCGTACTTGAAGTACTGGATTTGACCGAATATGGCTAGATTGTACAGAAGGCCAAGACCATGGAAGATAAGCAAAAGGGTGAACAGTCCCTCACTCCTGGACTGTGGAACAGAACAAATCCATTCCCAGATGTGGGAAATTCCTCCAAGGCATACCGCAGATCATACAGTTCTGGGCCTATGTATGGGCAGCCCTATAGGCCATCTGGCTACCCTCCTAGGCCAGTTGGTGGTTCGGGTTCCACCTCTTTTCGCCCGAACACTAGTGTGGCACCTACGGCTCCAAGGCCACCTCGACCTCCATCTGCAACGGGTCAAGTGCAGAGGGGCCCCGCTCCAGTTCCGACGTCTCAGATTCATTGCTTCAATTGCCATTCCTATGGGCATTATGCGAAAGACTGTCGGGCCAGACCAGCCTTGCCCTCCAGTCAGCCCTTTGCGTACCGACCTCCCTTACCTCAAGGCAGTCAACCGCAGGGAAGGATGTATGCCCTATCAGCCGAGGAAGCTGAGGCTAGTACCGAAGTTGTTGCAGGTACATTTTAAATTAAGAAATTCATTATGATTCATATTGATGATCTGCTGAAATTATATGCATTGTTATACTAGGTATCCTACCCATATCAGGCATTCCAGCCTATGTTTTATTCGATTCAGGAGCTACTCATTCATTCGCATCTAAGAGATTTGTAGGGAAACTTGGGATGTCACCCAGGATCCTAGACCATGGAATGATTGTTAGTATGCCTACTGGTAAAATTGCACAGTTGAAGGAAGTGTATGGGCCGTGCCCAGTGGAGATTAGTGGGAAGAACTTTGATGCACAACTTATTAAATTCAATATGCAGAATTTTGATGTTATATTGGGTATGGATTGGTTGTCGGCTCATCGAGCTAATGTGATCTGTGCGGAAAGGCTGATTAAGGTAACAAATGACGAAGGGAAAGAGTGGGTATACCGAGCAGATACAATGAAAAGGGTGAGGAAGGTCCTTGTCTCCGTTCTTCAAGCGGTAAAGTTGCTAGAAAGTGGATGTCAGGGTTTCATAGCCTTGGTACTCGATGTTGATGCAAGAGTTACACCTCTAGAAGAAGTAAAGGTGGTTAAAGAGTTTCCCGATGTTTTCCCAGATGATCTGATGCATTTACCACCTGATAGAGAGTTGGAGTTTGCCATAGACTTGACTCCTGGAGCAGCTCCAGTATCTAAGGCTCCATACAGGATGGCACCAGCCGAATTGAAGGAGCTGCAGATGCAGTTGCAGGAACTATTGGAAAAGGGGTTTATTCGCCCTAGTGTTTCACCTTGGGGTGCCCCGGTGTTGTTTGTCAAGAAGAAGGATGGTAGTTGCGCATGTGCATAGATTACCGGGAGTTGAATAAGCTAACCATTAAGAACCGGTATCCATTGCCACGCATTGACAATTTATTTGATCAGTTGCAGGGAGCCAGGGTATTTTCAAAGATAGACCTTCGGTCTGGCTATTATCAGCTCAAGATAAAGAGCAGTGATATACCCGAAACAGCATTTAGGACTCGATACGGCCATTATGAGTTCCTAGTGTTGTCCTACGGGTTAACCAATGCGCCGACAGCATTCATGGATCTAATGAATCGAGTATTTCAGGATGTGCTCGACAAATGGGTAATTATTTTTATTGACGATATCTTGATCTACTCCAAGACCGAAGAGGAGCACACTCAACACTTGAGAATGGTGTTACAGAGGTTGAGAGATCAACAGTTGTTTGTCAAGTACAGCAAGTGTGAATTCTGGCTTGAACAAGTTGGATTCCTGGGGCACGTAGTGTCTAAAGCTGGAATCGAAGTAGATCCTGCTAAGGTGAAAGCAGTAGTGGAATGGGAAAGCCCCAAGAATGTTACCGAAATTAGAAGCTTCTTGGGTTTGGCTGGATACTACCGGCGTTTCATCGAGAATTTTGCTCGTATCTCAACACCAATGACCAAGTTGACTAAAAAGGGTGTGAAATTCGACTGGGTAGAGGAATGTGAAAAGAGCTTCCAGGAATTGAAAGAAAAGTTGGTGACTGCCCCTGTACTGACTATTCCTGAAGGCACAGGTGGAATGACGGTCTATACCGATGCTTCCAAAGTTGGTTTGGGTTGTGTTCTCATGCAACGCGGTAAGGTAATAGCGTATGCAACCCGATAATTAAAGGAGTATGAGAAGAACTACCCCACTCATGACTTGGAACTAGCTGCAGTCATTTTTGCCCTTAAGATCTGGCGACATTATTTGTATGGGGAGAAGTGTGAGATATACAGTGACCACAAAAGCCTGAAATACTTCTTCATCCAGAAGGATCTGAACATGAGACAGAGAAGATGGCTTGAACTCATGAAGGATTATGACTGCGATATTCAGTATCATCCCGGCAAGGCTAATGTAGTGGCAGATGCATTGAGTCGAAAGACACAGACTGTGTCGCTCTCATACTTAGCAGTCAGCTCACCACTTGTGCAAGAGGCGATGCTAATGGATGAATCCCTCTTGTATGAAGGGGCAACCTTAGAGCTTGAACCTCAACCAGAAAACCTTAAATGGTTGACGGTATCCTTGTCGGCTCTACAGGTGCATCCGGCAATTAGGCAAGAGGTGATAATGAAGCAACCTTTGGATCCTGAATTGCAGCGGATTAGAGTTAATGTTCAAGACCAAACAACGAACGACCCAGATTTTACTTTAGCCAGTGATGGGGCATTGATGTTTCGAGACAGATTGTGTGTACCCGATGATTTGGATATACAAGATAAGATAGTGAGAGAAGCACATAGCTCCGAGTACTCACTCCACCCAGGAAGTACCAAAATGTACAAAGACCTCAAACAAAGTTATTGGTGGCCAAACATGAAAGTCACCATAGCTTTGTATGTGGCGACTTGTCTTACCTGCCAGAAAGTGAAAGCTGAGAGGCATCGACCTTATGGTACCCTTCAGCCACTCCCAGTACCAGAATGGAAGTGGGAAAGGATTACAATGGACTTCGTCACCGGACTACCAAGTACACCTAAGGGAATGGATGCGATATGGGTGATTGTGGATCGGCTTACCAAGACTGCTCATTTCATTCCTATCAAGACCAAGTTCTCCATGACCAAACTAGCACAACTTTACATGGACTGTCACACCCCGTTCACACTAAACCGGAGCGGTGACCGAGTTAACACCGGTTAACCCAAACCTGCCAGGATCATCAGATACTGTATTCCACCATAGCATACACACACTAACATAAGTTCATTAGATCAGCAGAAGACTAAGCTTTACCTGTGAATAAATCCCATATACTTGATACCCGAATTGTGATACAATAATTATATACAATTGGGCCCGAAGGCATGATATATACACAAAAGAATATGATTCAAATACCAAGTATATACAGGAAATCATCAAAAACCAACAGAGTACACGGCTCGGCTCGGTATCAAGGCTGGAGCTCAGCTCGGCATCACATAGAAGAGCTCAGCTCGGCCTCAGAAGTGGAGATCAGCACAGCCTCCAAGGTGGAGCTCAGCTCGGCCTTAGAACTGCTGTCCCGTAGCACAGCTCTCGCACGAGCAGTCTACGCCGTGCTCAAACTCCTCAGGGGTCCACCAGTCCTCTTCAGGAAACTCGACTATGGGACCCACCCCATGCTCCTCAGATGTATGACCTGCAAAATCATCTAAAAAGGGGGTGTACACGTGGGATGAGCTCACTAGCTCAGTAAGTAGAAAGATGGACCACACAGCAGTCCACA
>NC_056570.1:18125573-18271761 GCF_013358625.1 Macadamia integrifolia
CAAACTCCAACTCCCTATCAGGTGGTAAATGCATCAGATCATCTGGGAAAACATCGGGAAACTCTTTAACCACCTTTACTTCTTCTAGAGGTGTAACTCTTGCATCAACATCGAGCACCGAGGCTATGAAACCCTGACATCCACTTTCTAGCAACTTTACCGCTTGGAGAGCGGAGACAAGGACCTTCCTCACCCTTTTCATTGTATCTGCTCGGTATACCCACTCTTTCCCTTCGTCATCTGTTACCTTAATCAGCCTTTCCGCACAGATCACATTAGCTCGATTAGCCGACAACCAATCCATACCCAATATAACATCAAAATTCTGCATATTGAATTTAATAAGTTGTGCATCAAAGTTCTTCCCACTAATCTCCACTGGGCACGGCCCATACACTTCCTTCAACTGTGTAATTTTACCAGTAGGCATACTAACAATCATTCTATGGTCTAGGATCCTGGGTGACATCCCAAGTTTCCCTACAAATCTCTTAGATGCGAATGAATGAGTAGCTCCTGAATCGAATAAAACATTGGCTGGTATGCCTGATATGGGTAGGATTCCTAGTATAACAATGTATATAATTTCAGCAGGTCATCAATATTAATCATAATGAATTTCTTAATTTAAAATGTACCTGTTACAACTTCTGTACTAGCCTCAGCTTCCTCGGCTGATAGGGCATACATCCTTCCCTGCGGTTGACTGCCTCGAGGTAAGGGAGGTCGGTACGCAGAGGGTTGACTGGAGGGCAAGGCTGGTCGGGCCCGATAGTCTTTCGCATAATGCCCATAGGAATGGCAGTTGAAGCAACGAATCTGAGACGTCGGAACTGGAGCGGGGCCCCTCTGCACTTGACCCGTTGCAGATGGAGGTCGAGGTGGCCTTGGAGCTGTGGGTGCCACACTAGTGTTCGGGAGAAAAGAGGTGGAACCCAAACCACCAACTGGCCTAGGAGGGTAGCCAGATGGCCTATAGGGCTGCCTATACATAGGCCCAGAACTGTATGATCCGCGGTATGCCTTGGAGGAATTTCCCGCATCCGGGAATGGATTTGTTCTCTTCCACAGTCCAGGGGTGAGGGACTGTTCACCCTTTTGCTTATCTTCCATGGTCTTTGCCTTCTGCACAATCTGGCCATATTCGGTCAAATCCAGTACCTCAAGTACGAACCCAATAGATGCCTTTAGGCCTTTTAGGAACCTTGCTTCCTTTTCCTCAGCTGTCCTCATATGCCTTGGGGCAAAATGGAACAAACTCTCGAATTGCTGTTGGTTCTCAAGGACAGTCTTACCTCCTTGAGTTAAGGCCATGAACTCAGTCTCCTTTCGGTCTCTGAAACTGCACGGATAATGGTTATCCAAGAACAACTCCTTGAATTGCTCCCAAGTAGGTTCTGGATGAGCGGCCATCAATATCGGCTTGGAGGCTTGCCACCAAGAATTTGCCTCTTTTTTTGAGTTGCAACCCAGCACAAATAAGTTTCTGGGCATCCGTGCACTCAAGCACCTCAAATATCTTCTCTAATTCTTGGATCCATTGATCCGGTTCCAGAGGATCACTCCCCACCTTGGAGAATACCGGTGGTAAGTTCCTCTTGAATGACTCCACTACCCTTGACGTATTACTCGTCGCCGGGAAGTTAGGAGCGTAGACAGGATAGTAGGAGTATGGAGGAGGCATCCCATACTGAGGAACACCGAATGGTGGGATTGGAGGTGTACCCCCCACTTGTGGTCCCGTTCCCGACCCTACAGGTGGGTCCTGCAGAGTGAGTACCCGGGGAGGTTGACCCGGTTGAGAAAAGTCCAACTGTTGCTGGATAGCAGTCATAAATGCTTGCTGTTGCTGAAGCATTTGTTGCTGGAAGGCTTGTTGGGACTGCTGAATTATAGTAGCAACATCTTCCGGTGTGATAACCGGTGGAGGGTCCGGGAGTGCAGTCATAGGTGGGTCCCCATGTGCCCCACCCTGACCAAGGGTCTCTGGAGGTAGTGGAGGTGAGGTATGCCCCACAGAGCGGGACCTCCTGGGATTTTGTGGTCGATCGACCCGACGAGGACCCCGCGAGGTACCTCGGGCATTACTACCGGATCTAGTACGTACCATCGTATCCCTGTACCTGGAACACATCACACACCATAATGGTTAAACACCACAGAATTGATTTCGGCACACAATCATATGCCATTACGTGAGGTGTTGTAGTGTATGATAGCCCGTAAATAATCGCAGCTAAATTCCAAGATATAGGCAAAGTCCCCAACATACAGGCTAATGGTCCCACTTGACCATAGCATATTAATCATAGGAATTATATCCATAGCGACAATCAATGTAATCATGCTAGGAGGAGAGAAGGGAAAAAAGAAAAGAAGAAAAATTTTCAAAATTTCCCAACTGCCATAACCGGTGGGCTGAACCGGCGGGTAGGGGCCCGCCGATTATACTCGCCGGTCTTACTGCCTTACACCGGCGGGTGGCACCGGCGGGTAGGGGCCCGCCGGTTATACCCGTCGGTCTTGCCCGTGTTAAAACACGAACAGGGCCCTACAGACCCTGTTCTGTCTTGTCTCTTTCCCCATCTCCTTTCTCTTTCTTCCTTTCTTCCTTGGGCGATCTTGGAGGTCTCCTCGGCGCTTCTGCTCGCGAGTCTACTCACCCACTCGGCGCTTTAGAGAAGAGTCAACTCACCCTCATTCAAGTAAGTTCCTCCTTCTTCCTTTTTCAGAATTTCCATTTGTATAAAATGCATGAATAAGGTTTACTTTCTAGGCTTCCTTTCCATATTTTTCACCATAGAATAGTATTACCATGTGATTGTGATGCTTCTACTGTGGTCATTTGTAGTTTATAGGAATTTTATCTCTTCATTTGGAGAAAACCCCAATTTGTGCCCTAGGTTTCCAAATTTGGGGATTTCTTCAATTCTTACTCTTTTTCTCCAATTGATGACTTCTTTGTGATGCATTCCACTTGCTTTGTACTTAATATGCTTTAATTTGCATAGATTATCCATTGTGCTTGGAATCCCCATGTGTTTCCATGAAAATCCCTCTTTTTGTATTGGTTTCCTTGATTTTCATCCCATACATGTACTCATGGAACTCCATAGTCTATTTGGGGTATGTTCTTGCATTTCCATCATCCCACTATTATGGCATTTCGTTCTAGACCTAGGGTTTCAAGCTTTCATTTCATTGTGAATGAGTTGGTGCATTGAAATCGAATCCTCCTGTGTTATTTATACTCTTTGCTTTTGCTGTCATCCTACTGTTTTGGCATGTTTCTATGCGTCGTAAACTACCGTGCTTCATGTCATAGGTTTCCTATCGTTCCTAGATTGTTGCCGTTCCCGTTTTGCATGAATTGGGTTTTGGATTTCCCCTTTTTAATGCTGCTGTCTTTTCCTTTCTGTACTAATCCTTACTTTCTTTTCTTATTGCCAGGATGTCGTCACGCACCGGCAAGGGACCATCTTCCTCTGGCGCTCAACGTAAGACCACCGCTTCCAAGCGGAAAAGTGCGGAGACCAGCTCTTCAGCTCCTCGCACAGGGAGACCTGCACCTGCCCAGTCTGACCCTTCAGACTATGATGAGGAGCACTTCCTTAGTGCAGAGGCCGCAGCCAACTGGCCCAACTTCCTGAAGGGGTCAGTGATGATGGAGAAGACCGTGGTAGTCGAGGACTTCCACAAGGCTAGGCTTCAGGAGAGATTCTCAGCATTGGGCTGGGATTCTATTCTTCATGTAGACCGATCGTGCTGCGAGCAGCTCGTTCGTCGGTTCTATTCTAACCTAGAGGTGTCGTATCCGTACGGGGAGTTCACCATCAGCAGCTTGGTGAAGGGAGTGGACATCCAGTTGACGGTAGGCACCTTGGCCAGTATCTTGGGTATATCGACGGTGGGACACCGATACTACAGTCCCCCCAGGGGTAGGCCTCAGGGACCGTTCATGAGCCTGGCGACACTGGACTTCATCTACGAGACCATCTGCGGCAGCAGCAGTCGCTCGGAGTCCGAGACATCCTTCTACCCTGAGGTTCGTCTATTCGCCCGGTTGATCCAGTTCAACCTGCTCCCCAGAGGAGGTCATCGGAACCAGGTGGGTTTCATGGCGGCTTTCATTGCATTCTGCATCTTCACGGCCGCAGAGGGAGGCGGCGAGCACTTGTGCCTTCCCTATATTATTCTCAAAACGATGGAGCACCATACTTCCCACCCAGAGGATGGAGGATTCCCTTACGGAATGATCCTCACTAGGATCTTCGAGTTCTTCGGGGTGGATCTGAGCGGTGAGGAGGGGAAGACTCCGGCTGATAGGTTCGACCGGAGAAACCTCCTGAAGATGGGTCTTCAGACCCTCATGGATTCACCTCCGAGATCAGGAGCTCAGAGAGGTAGGGGTAGGAGGGCTGCCCCTATAGAGGATGTCCTCATGGAGGAGGAGTCCAGTGAGGAGGATGAGGACTACGTTCCTCAGGACGAGGAGGAGGATCTGATGGGCGGCAGCATCCCTGAGGAGGCACCTCAGGAGTCGAGAGGTCCGGGTCCTAGTTCTTCCAGAGCTACAGCCCCACCATCCGGGAGTGGGGACTACGACTATGAGGGTACATCGCCCTCCATGCGGGCCTTGCAGGATGGCCAGGTTCAGATACTGAGGCGGCTGGACGAGATTGTCTCCAGGCAGACCACTTTGGAGGATTCCTTCCTTAGGCTGGGTCAGGACCTGGACACCCGGGCCAATATTATCTCAGCAGATTTCGGCCGGCTTCGTAGGGAGGTACGGGTGGTGAACGCGAGGTTCGATTATTACGATCACCGCCTCAACGTCAACTCCAGGCCTCCGGCGAACGTGGTGATCATCGACGACGATGACGACGACCAGTGAGGGCTTGGCTCGCCCACCCAGCTGTTTATCCATTTTCTCTTTTTTTGTAGACATTGTATATTTATTTATTCTCATTCCTTGTATTTGTGATGTAACTGGATTCATTGTGGAATAATATATCTTTGAATAGTGGATTTTTGTGGTGGAATCAGGTGTTGAACACTTAAATAGCTTAATTGTGTATTTGCTATCTTTGATCATTGTTATTTCATATTGTCTGTGGTTTATCAGGTATTTGTGTAAAATTTTTGGAAATCCCATTTTACGCCGTTATGCTGCCAAAATTTCGTCAAAATAGTACTTTATAGGTTATAGTACCAACCTAATTACCTTTTATCTACACTCACGCATGCCATGAATGCAATATATAATGCAATCCCTTTTTATACTTTCTTTCTTTAGCTTTTAATCTTTAAAGCTTTTATATTAACCCAACCCCATTTTCCTATTATAGAGTCTACGGGATTCTAATGGTATGCTGTGAGTGGAGCAGAGCATTACGCTCTGATACCACCGTTTGTCACACCCCGTTCACACTGAACCGGAGCGGTGACCGAGTTAACACCGGTTAACCCAAACCTGCCAGGATCATCAGATACTGTATTCCACCACAGCATACACACACTAACATAAGTTCATTAGATCAGCGGAAGACTAAGCTTTACCTGTGAATAAATCCCATATACTTGATACCCGAATTGTGATACAATAATTATATACAATTGGGCCCGAAAGCATGATATATACACAAAAGAATATGATTCAAATACCAAGTATATACAGGAAATCATCAAAAACCATCAGAGTACATAGCTTGGCTCGGTATCAAGGCTGGAGCTCAGCTCGGCATCAAGGGTCGTGCCCAGCTCGGCATCACATAGAAGAGCTCAGCTCGGCCTCAGAAGTGGAGATCAGCACGGCCTCCAAGGTGGAGCTCAGCTCGGCCTCAGAACTGCTGTCCCGCAGCACAGCTCTAGTACGAGCAGTCTACGCCGTGCTCAAACTCCTCAGGGGTCCACCAGTCCTCTTCAGGAAACTCGACTGTGGGACCCACCCCATGCTCCTCAGATGTATGACCTGCAAAATCATCTAAAAAGGGGGTGTACACGTGGGATGAGCTCACTAGCTCAGTAAGTAGAAAGATGGACCACACACAGCAGTCCACACATCACAACACATCATATGCACTACATGCCATGCTATACATTTTAAATCACATCCACCTAAGCAACATTACTAAGTCCTTGGTTTTAGTGCTACTACAACCACAGTGCGCGTATACTCCGGGTACGAGCCGCGAACTCCCTTCTGCGATACGCCCATAGGGCTGTTGGAGAAGGCCCACCATGAGTACTCGGAAAAGTAAAGACAATGCCATCCACCGACTCTCAATAGAAATGTAAATGACTGAAAATAAAGGTGCTGACTCCAGCAATTTAAAAGCAGTACGATTGGCCCTCTTGAATGTACCACCGGGGTTACCGACTGTCCTACATGACTCGTCGGGCGTTATGTCTAACCGCCACAGTGACCCGACGACCGCGACCACTGCTTCCCCCCAAATGATAACCCAACACCTTAACCTCTGTTGGGAAGGGTCGTAGCACGGGATGGTGAGAATCCTAATACCGCGTGCTCCTATATGACAATAGTACGATTGCATAGTGCCTTCGTGTCCCATTCCACGGGCCACCAATGCACTCGTTTCCAAGCCGACTACGGCATCTAGTCTATCAATGCATCATGCACCATGATGTTCACATTCAACATATAAACATCTCATTCAATTGGCATTTAGAAAGTAAACATAGCACATATGCATAACAATGTGAGGAATGACTAATCTACATAGCATATTCATGATGGCATGAATAGACTAGATATAATTAAATGAATGCCAAACAATGCCTTGAAACAAGGCCAAACATCCTCTCCCCACTTACTTGTAGCGTACAAGGATTCCCATTCGGTACGGGTGAGATCCGATGCGAATCGGGTCGGATTTGGTGAACCTAACATAATTGAGCGGGGTTAGTACTTCACCATTTTAGGATCAAAATTAATGAGATCCGATGATAAAATCATGTTTAGAATGTCAAAATAAGGTCACACGTCCGATTTGGGTCCAATCGGACATAAGGATCACCCTCGGGGCCACACGGGTGGGTCAGACAGGTGGGCAGTCTGGCCCACCGGTCCTACCCACCGGTTGGGACCGGCGGGTAGGGGCCCGCCGGTTCCACCTGCCGGTTGGGCCAGGGGCCCCTGCTAGGACCAGCGGGTAGGATGGCTCGTCGGTTGGCCCGTCGGTTGGGCCCACCAGTTGGGCTCGATGGCCCCCCTGCCTTCTCAGGTGGGTGCCCACAGGCGGGTAGGGGCCCATCGGTTGCACCCACCGGTCTTGGCGGGAAACACCCTGTTTCTTCCCCATTTTCTCCTTTCTTTGGGGAATCAAAAAGGGGGCTTTTCTCATCCATTCTTCACACCTTCAATGTCTTATAGGATGGTTCTAACCTAGATCTAGGTTAGATTCAAGTGATGGGAAACCATCTTACGTTCTTTGCTCAAGAACAACCTCAAACCCTCCAAATCACTTCAAACTCACAATGCTCCTTCCACCTTGCCAATATCTCTTCTAATCCTTCAAGATCAACACGTAAATCATCTATTAAACCTTAGATTCATCATTTCAAAGGGGATTTACAAGATCTCAAGAAACCATACTCGAATCAAGGGTTTAAAGCTTGGGTATGGTGAATGTTCACAAAACCCAACTTTGCTTACCTCTAACTGTAGATCTAGAGTTGAAGATCACTCTCCCGGCGCCGGAATGGGGAGATCAAGCTTCGACGCCGCTGAAATCCCTCTTTTCTTCCTCTTCCTTCTCTTCCCTTCTTCTTCCCTTTCTTTTCTCTCTCCTCTTTACTATCCTCACCAATGTACGGGTGACATAAATGGAAAGAAAAGAAAACATAAAGCTTTATATACAATTCCTAATTAAGTGAATAGTGCATATGGGTGGGTCACTCAGGTGGGTGGGTGCACCCACCTGTCCTACCCACCTGAGGGCCAAAACTTAGGATTTTGACAGGGTTCGGGCCTCGGCACAAACCCCACCCCTGGCATACGATGTAGCATACGTATATACCTTAAAATACGGATATAATACCTGTTTTATCTGTACATGGCCTTATGGTAGGTGCATGTACACGGCTTGGGCACTCCCGTCTCTTCTGGCACTGGCTCTGACTTGTCAGGCCAACCGGTGTTTAAGGTCACCCGTGCCATCATAGCCCATAAGGAACCCGTTCTAATTTCCTCCGGCTCGGTTCCTGCATGGTTAAACCGGTTCAATCGTGAAATCAAACCGGGTTTAAGAAGCGGGGTATTATAGATATTTTCTGTTGCATTTTTCAACTCTGTCATAACTGAGCAAGATGATGGCAATACATGCTCCAGGTGACAAAATGTGGTCATTCTCTTCTTTGCCCTTCGGCCGTTGGCACAAGCCTCGGCCAAAGAGGGGCATTCTGTAGACACCCAATTTTGTCACCTTCCTCTGGCTATGATGAAATATGGATCTTGGACGCAACGTCTGGCTTCCAACCAACAGAGATGTTGACGAAAATATTCCCCTACCTAAAACCCTAGAAATCCCCACGCGAGAGAGAGGAGGACCAATTTTGGCTTTTTATATACGAAGGAATCCGATCAAGATGACCATACAAATGGATAGTGCTCAGAAATATGATTTTGATGGTATATGGTATGCCAAAATCAGACCGTCGGATTGCCCTCAATCTTCCCTAGAAAATCACATTTTTTTCTTACACATGTGCACACCAACCAACCAGCCAGCCAGCCAACCAGCCAGCCAGCCATCCAAGCCAGCCAGCTAGCCAGCTAGCTAGCCAACCCAACCAGTTTAGCTTAGCCTACACGCCCCTGTCGTATGATGCACTCCTCCGCCGCACAGCCTGCACTCCCCTACCGCACAACCTACGTGCCCTCAGCTCATGCATGCGCACCCTCGTCACAAGCTATGTGTGCCCCTACTATATGGCCATGCACACCTTGCCTGCACCATACGTATGTTGCCCGCACCATGTGCATGGTGCTAGCACACTGATGCCAGCTTGACCCACACACACTGTGCACATTACCCGCACACCCAAGCATGCAGGCGCCCGTTGCCCATGCCCGTACCACCTCGACCATTACCCATCTATCGTGCACCCATGATGTCACACGCACTACCTGGCTAAACTGACCATACGTCAGGCACTTCGGCCTAGTCATATGTGCCACCATTAGTGGCTGGGATTGGTGTTCCTCTCTCCTCCCATTTTTCTAAAAATCGCTTTTTCAATTAAAATTTCTCTCCAATTTTTTCAAAAATTCCCTTTTACCCACTGAACAAAAGCCCTCCCCACCCATTTTTGCCTTCAACTCCCTCTCTACCCATTGGATGAAAACCCTATCCCCTCACTTTAGGCAAGATCCCCCCTTTCATCCATTGGATAAAGGGATTCCCCCTCTCCTATTTGACCGGAAAAAACTATAAATACCCCCTCCTTTAGAAAAAATAGACCAACACACCAAAATCCCCCTTCATGCTTTTATAGTGAAATTTTCCTCCCCTCCCCCTCTTGATTTTCTTCTGATCTTCGGAGCGATCTTTGTCAAGATCCAAAAACTCATTTGGATCTTCATTAAGATCCAAAACCTCATTGGGATCTTCATCAAGATCCAAAAACTCATTCGGATCTTCATCAAGATCCAAAAACTCATTTGGATCTTCGAAATGTTCTTCAGGATCTTGAAGATCTTCAATCCAAATTCTTAGTTAGATCCGGTTTTTAGTCAAAAATAGTATGTTCTTTAGCCACCTCCCTTGAGTGTTCTTGAGAGTTCTTGAGCATTCCTAAGATAGAAACCCCCCCTTTTTGAGGTTCTTCGGGTTTACGAAGAGATCTTTGTTAAGATCTGAAACTCTATTTGGATCTTCAAAGTGTTCTTCGGGACTTTGGAGTTCTTCAATCCATTTTTAGGTTAGCTCGTTTCTTTTCAAAAATAGCCATTCCTTGTTGAACCCCTATTCGAGTGTCCCTAGAATCTTTCTAGAAATAGCCATTCCCAACGAAAGCTCTGCCAAAGTGCCACCTCAGCCTAGCCCTCCCTTAGTCTATCCCCAATGAAAGCTCTGCTGGAGTACCACCTCATCCTAAATCGGGAGATAGCCTTCCCTAGCCGAAGCTCTGTCAGAGTGCCATCTCATCCTAAATCTAGAGATAGCCTTCCTTAGTCGAAGCTCTGCCAGAGTGCCACCTTATCCCAAGCCCAGAAATAGCCTTCCCTAGCCGAAGCTCTGTCTGAATCCAAATCCAAAAATAACCTTACCTAGCCGAAGCTCTGTCCAAATCCCAAACTGAAAGTAACCGATCCTAGCCAGAACCCTGTCCGCATATCATCACTAATAGCATCTCTTAAGAAAGAAAGTTAGAGTTTAAGACCATCTTCCCTTGAGCCAGGAGAATCCAAAAGATAGTCTAAGCCAATATTAATCAGGGGCCCACCCCTATTAACCAAAAATAGGGGTTAAGTTCAGGTATAATTTCTCAACCAACTTGTCATAATGTAGACTTTATACATACTTTGTTTTAGTGTATATAGTAATTTGAATTCAATTAATGTATATATGTATGATAACTTAGTCATACATGTGGAATAGTAATAATTATGGAAAATGTTTGTTCTCAAGCATCTAGCAAGAAGACTGGTTGAATCGGGCAGATTGGGTGCCTAACACCTTCCCAATTTTGTAACCTGACACTTACCCTAAATCTCTAGACTAGACCAAATTTTGGACCCTTTTCTTAGGAATCAGGCCCACCCCGGGTCCTAGGCCCATAATCCTAGGTGGCAACACCAAACCTCATTTGTATGATCTCGATCCCCGAATTGGACCATCATCAAACCCCCGTCTCAAATGATGAATTTTACACTTTTACAAAATAGGCCTCCCCGTATCTCCAAGAGGCAATATGATGGTGCAGGGACCGCAAGCAAAGCACACATGACATGAACCCCTCCCCTCACATGAAAGAGAAGGAGAGAGGAGAGAGGACGGGGGGCATAGTCGATTTCTCTGGCTACTACCCTCACAGTTGCATCATGCGAAGGCAGTGTCCTCTAGTCTCCATCAAAAGATAAAGTTCATTCATAAAGAAAAGGTGATTATAGTAGCAGAAAACCCTAAAGTGTTTAATACCTTAGCCAATATTGAAAATGGGGAAGAACAAGACCAAGAAGTTTAACTTGTGCAGCCATTGCCAAAGAAGCTCCAAAGGAAGAAATCCCAGCTAAATTTGAGGCTGTCTGGAGTCTTCCAGTGAATCAAATGATGAATAATATACAATATTTTCCTGGCATGGGACTAGGGAAATATCATCAAGGAATTTCGAAGCAGCCTAGTTTAGCAGTGAACAAAGAAAAGAATGGTCTCGGGTACACTCTTCCGACCACCAAGGGGCAGAAAGTTTCGAGGATGGCTAGGAAAATCTTCGTCTCTTACTATCCTACTCTCAATGGGTATTTTGTGAAAGGAGGAGAGGATTTCCCCTTCTATGGGAATGTAGAGCTATGGTTTGATAAAACCGCCGTAAAGATGCAACCAGGGTTTGAGGTATTCTTTTAGGATGAGTTCCACTAGGTAACTCATTAGGTGAAACAAAAAATGATAGTTAAAGAAAGTGATCAAGATAGTTGCGTCACCGGGATAGCGAAAATTGCATTAATTGAAGATGGGTTCTCCTCTGGCAACCCCACAACACTGATCCGATCCAAGGAATTGCCAAGCCCCCAAGCACTCTTGAAAAGGGAATGGTAAAAGAAGATAAGACTTGTCTGGAGTCTACAGCTTCCCACGGATCTGAAAAGTCACATTTGGTCCCTCCTATAAGAACCAAGAGCCTGAGAGCTATATGAACTCAAGCCTAGGCCTTTCAAAGGGAGAAGTGCATATGCGAAGCAAAGGAGAGCACAAAGAATGATGGTTTGCATGTATTGTGCCCAAACCAATTACAACGGGAAGGTCCATGAAGGTGGTCAAAGATGTGACCGAGGCACCAGAATAGGCTGAAAAAGGACTTTATAGAAAGAGGATTGAGCAGTCTCCACTAATCCTCACCTCTCAGAAAATTTGGCTTCTGATAGCACGAGGTTGGTCAGCTAGTATTTGTGAAGAAGCAAGCACCTATCCAGAAGAACCATTGCACCATTGAAGAAATAGCAGCAACTTTCTCAGAAGGAGAAGAAGGTCCTTTGCCACATCTCCTCATCCATCGGGCCATCAAACCGCTCCTTAACTAGACAAGCATTGGAGAAAACTTAAAGTTTGCTCATGCTATCAAGTCAACCAGCCAGAATATCCCTGACAAAAGCATCAAGCAAGTTATCAAGTCTGTCGGCCTCCCCTCTCGAGGAGAGTCCAGAGTCCTTGTATGTCGAGTCTGTTACCCCTTCTTTCATGAATGAAAATTCTAATTCTTAGTATGACTTGCCTCCTTTTTTCTGATGATGATCTTAATAAATATCAAGAATTAATAAAACAATGCAAACCAAAGAAAGCCCAACCCATCTATGAGGATACTCAGGTTATTAATCTAGGAACTAACTAATACCTTCGAGAGGTAAAAATTGGCACCACCTTTGATGACGAAGAAGTAGAACATATGATTAGTCTTTTGAAGGAGTTTGCTGAAGTCTTTGCTTGGTCTTATGATGATATGCTTGGTATAGACCCTAATATCGTGTAACATCGATTGTCGACCCATCCTGGGGTAAAATCGGTGAAACAGAAGCTCCGAAGAATGCGGCCAGAATAGAGTGAGAAGATCAGAAAAGAAGTTGTGAAGGATTGGAATACAGGGTTTCTACAAGTGGTCAAGTACCCCCAATGGTTGGCCAACATTGTACCAGTGCCAAAGAAAGATGGCAAGGTGCGAATGTATGTAGACTTCCAAGATCTTAACAAGGTAATCCCTAAAGATGATTTCCCATTACCTCACATTGATGTATTGGTGGACAACACAGTAGGGCATGCCTTGTTATAATTTATGGTTGATTCTTGGGATGCAACCAAATAAGCATGCACCTAGAGGATCGTGAGAAGACTGCCTTCACCACTCCATGGGGAACCTATTGTTACAGGGAGATTCCTTTTGGACTGAAGAATGCCACGATAACTTATTAAAGAGCAACTATGGCCATATTACATAACATGATGAACAAAGATGTAGAAGTTTATGTGGATGACATGATAGTAAAGTAAAAAGATCAGTAGGGGCATATTCCCACACTAAGGAAATTCTTTGAAAGGATCAAGAAGTATCATCTAAAGTTGAATCCTTATACGTGTGTATTCGGGGCAACAGCAGGAAAGTTGTCAAGTTTCTTGGTGAGTGAAAGAGGCATCGAAGTTGACCCTATCAAAATCAAGGCAATTCAGGAGATGCCCACAACTCGGACTGAGAAGCAAATACGAGGATTTTTGGGTCACATCCAATATATCAACAGGTTCATAGCTCAATTGACTACAATCTGTGAAAAAAATTTCAAGCTGCTGAAGAAAGACCAGCCCACGAAATGGAATGTCCCATGCCAATAAGCTTTTGATAGGATCAAAGGGTACCTCATGAGCCTACCAGTATTAACACCGTTGGTGGAAGGTGAACCACTTCTCTTGCACTTATCCATGGGAGAATATTCCATGGGCTTATTGCTAGCAGAAAAAAAGGCAGAAAAGGGTGTAGGCCCATTAGTTGCTTTTTTGTCAGAGTTTGACATCACATATGTTACTCAGAAATCTATTAAGGGGTAGGCCATAGTCGATCATTTGGCTGCACACCCCATAGAAGATGGAAGATTCTTGGATGATGCCTTTCCCAATGAAGAAATCACAGCAATAGAGGAAGAAGACATAGCTAATGAATGGTAGTTATTCTTTGATGGAGCAGCCAATCAAAATGGATGTGGTGCAGGAATGTTGCTTGTCACTCTTGATGGCCTTTATTTGCCTTCATCGTTCCATCTCGATTTTCCCTGTACCAACAACATTTTCGAATATAAAGCTTATGCTTTGGGGCTTGAAACGGGCCTGACTATTGGAGTGAAGAGGATCAAGGTATACGGTGATTCATCCATTGTCATCTACTAGACATAGGGAAAGTGGAAGACTAGAGATGAAAAGCTGAAACCATATCAAGAATATCTGGAAGAGGTGATTGACCACTTTGAGAAGATCTCGTTCGCATACTTCCAGAGAGATAACAACAGGCTTGCAGATGCCCTTGCAACCTTGGCTTCTATGGTAGAGTGAAACCCTATAGCTAGGGTTCGACCATTCTTGGTGGAACAAAGAAGCAGGCCCATTTATCAGAATTCAGTGAACTCTCTCACTATGGATGGTAGGTCTTGGTTTGTTCACATAGTGGATTTCATCAGGGATAGGAAGTACCTGGTTGAAGCAACTGAGAGGGAAAAGAATTTTTTGAGAAGATATGTCACTCAGTTTATCCTTTAAGAATATTTGTTGTACAAAAGATCCTACGATGAAATACAATTGCTGTGTGTGGATGAGGAACAAGCGGCAATTATCATGGAAGAAATTCATTAAGGTCTCTGTGGACCCCACATGAATGCCAAGATGTTATCGAAGAAGATCCTCATGCTGGGATATTACTGGATCACAATGGAAGCGGATTGCATGGACTTTGTCAAGAAATGCCACAAGTGTTAGATATTTTCTAACATCATACATATCCCACCAACGGAGTTGCACTCACTCAGTTCTTCTTGGCTATTCTCTATTTGGGTTATTGATATCAAACGGAAATTTAACCCTAAAGCATCCAATGGTCACGAGTTTATCTTGGTAGCTATTGACTATTTCACCAAATGGGTAGAAGCTCAGTCATATGCAATACTCACATCTGCTAAGGTGGCAAAGTTTATCCAAGAAAACATCATTAGTTTGTATAGAATGCCTCAAGAATTAATATGGGATCAAGGGTCGTATTTCTGAGGAAAGATTGATAAAATCTGCACAAAGTTCGGTATTAAAAGGCATTGCTCTACCACTTATAGGCCACAGACCAATGGTAGTAGAAGCAACCAACAAAAACATCAAGGTCATCCTACAAAAAATGGATGAAACACACAAGGATTGAGCTGATAAGTTACCCCTTGCCTTATGGGCATATCGGACTTCTATACGATCCTCAACATGGGCAACCCCTTTCTCTTTGGTGTATGGGGTTGAGGTAGTTCTACCTATGAAAATCCTAGTATCATCCTTAAGAGTGCTCCTTGATAGTCAGTAACCTAAAGGAGAGTGGGTGAAGGCCAGACACGACGAGCTAAATTTTCTCGATGAAAGGCATATGAAAGCAATGGATAATCTGAAGAAATATCATTTGAGAATGGCCCAGGTCTTTAACAAGAATGTGAAGCCCTGCCACATAGAGGAGGGTGAACTTGTTCTTCGAGAAGAAAGAGCCCCAATTCATGAACCAAGAGGAAAATTCAGGCCCAATTGGAGTGGCCTATTCATTGTCAAGGAGATTTTACTAGGCAAAGCTATGAAACTCATAGACCACAACGACAAAAAAATACCCAGACTGGTCAACATGGATCAACTCAAGAAATATTATGTCTAAACTATGTCAGACCTAATTCCTTTCGAGGGATACATAGGCAACTTGACATGTGCAAGTGCGGTCTCAACCATCTAAAGGCAATAAATTAATTCCTCGACTAATAATCAAAGTATCTTAAAAGATCATAATAGTTTGTGTCCCTCAAGAATCGTCATATGGCATACAAGACCATTGGGTATCTGTCATTCACCTATGGTCTGTCAAACTCTAATCCAAAATTTCATCCCCCAAAGGAAAATCGCTACTCGGAACTAGTTTATCAAGGTCAGTTTATCCCCCATCCTTGATTAGTCAAAAGAAAGGGAGCTTAATGCAACAGTGGTAAAGGCTTGTTTGAGTCACTAGCTAATGGGCAATGCTTTGGTAAATCATCATATCTCTTTTGTTCATGATGGTTTCAGGAAAAGTCATAAGCTCATTGGATGAGACATTGGGGAAATGGACCTTGGACATAAACATGAAGGCACCAAGATTGCTGGAATCTATAAATTTGTCAATGATTGGTCGGATCGGGTGTGTGAAATTATATCACCAATTGCTCGGGCAAGTGCCTCGTCACTGGAATGTCAATCTGCATGTATTTCAGTTTGGATTAGCAGAGATCTGCCCAACTCTTGGGGAATTCCAAGCTTGCATATTATCTCCACCCAAAGGCAGGTTATTCCAACCATCTTTGAAGAAAGATTATTCAGAGGAAATTCAAGACTTCTTCGGATGGAAAGAAGATGAAGTGAAGCAATTAGTCAGGTATGGGAAGATTGACATTCTGAAGGCAGCCCAGATCTTCGCCCAATTCTACTAAGGGGAGAAATTCATCAACAGAGATCCCAGGATGCTTACCTAGTTTGCATGATAGCCCGTTATGTTCTCTAAACTCCCAGGCGTGGTGCACCACCTGTTCTAATTGAAGTGGTGAAACAGTTGAAGAAAGGAGGTGACATCATCCCTACGATTCTTGCAGAAATGCTCGAGGGATTTGATGACATGAGCTATAGCCATAGATTTGGACTAGATCAATATTAGGGAAGTCTGGTTATTTTCTAGATTTGGCTCCTCAAAAAATTGAAATTGACTAGGCCATTAAATGGAGGCCAACTCAGAACTCTTTGCTACCAGGATAAGAGGGAAGTCTCAGAATTTAACCTTATCACTGACTAGGAGAAGTAACTGTATGAAAACACTGTGCGAGATATTGCATAGACATTCACAGGGAGGCCACAAGAAGACTTTTTAATGAAGTCCCCCGGCTACAATTACTTTAGGTTGATGGGATTAACTCACACGTCCTTTTAACTGCCTACCTACATCGACTGACAATATGGGCTCGAGGTGATGGACCAAGAGGAGTTAGTGAACTTTCACCCACCTTAAGAGTTGTCTCCTCACCTTGTTGCTTACCTATCCTGTCTATGGTAGAAAAATTGTTCTCATGTAATTCACTTGGTAATAGAATGAGGAAGCATTTGGATTTTCATATTATCCCGATTATTCTAATCATGACTTGAGTTGTGGAATTGATTATGCCTAAACATTGCAAACCACAAATAAAAAAAAAAAGATTTTATTTATACCAAAGATAGATTTTCATTCACAAAGATGCCAAAATAAAATGATGAACAAACAAGGGGAGGGAAAAAGAAAAAGATAAAATGTGCATATGTTTACACTTGCAGGAGCTAGAAGAATAGGTCCCTAAGAAGCAAAATCATCATCTGAATCATCCTCGTGGAATATCGGTGAACTTGTGGTTACCAGTCCAATATTCTCTAGCCTCTGGGTCAAATCCTTAATCAGTGCCTGCTGCTGGGCAATCTCCTACTGGCAGGAGTCTACTTGGCTCTGCAAGACGACAATCCTTCCGTCCTGGGAAATATAGGAGAGGATTAAGGAGAAGAATAGTGAAAGAAAAAGAGAAAGGTAGAAAATACCTTGGTGACCATCGCCTCACACAAGCCATAATGCATCCTCCTGATCTCAGAATAGACCTCCAGAGACACTTGAGAAAGAACATATCAGCCAAAAGAGGTCGAAAGTCAATTGAGGGATGGCCAGATACTCACATAGTCATAAGGAATGGACAGCCCAAGGGAAGCATCTACATATGTTCTCTGCTCCAAAAGATGAGGGAGACTAGGATTGGCTGCGTTGGGGTAGCACCAAGATGGGAAGCCACGGAAGGAGATATTGGCTATCTTGAATAGAGGGTCCAACTTGTGAAGGATCAACAGCACTGATGCCTGACTGGACAGTAGAAAGATCTACACTTTGTGTTCTCCCCTAAAAGAACATCAGTCAAGACCAAAAAAAGAAAAAATTGAAGCATGAAAGAAATACTCAAGAAAGGACAACATACGACTAGACCATTAGGACAAAGAGGGGTGCATACTATCTCCTCCTCCAGGAAGGCTCTATAGTCCCTATCCCGGTCAAGGAACGATTCATCCCTTACTCCATTAACCAAATTCTCAATCTTGTCCATGGAGATATGCCCCAGACAATGCATGGTGGGAGGAGGTAGACAAGGAGAGAGACGTGACTTGAAATTAGACCACTGGGGTATGACTCTCTCTCCCAGGTACCAGGCATGTCCCCATATACCCCTAAATAGGACCCAATTTTTGGATAAGTATCTAGCCAAACCAGCTTCATCGGGGTTTGGGAATGAGGATGAAACGGCCTCCAAGTGACCTATAAATCCAAGAAGAAGTAAGTACAGCATAGGACAGAAAGAAATTCAATAACAAATGCGGCATACCTCTGTAAGGCCATCCAGAAGAGAACGAGCAGTGGTTCCTCGAGGATGGTGCCAGCCCCTGAGTATCCAACTGTCTCCCCACCTCGAGGCTATGGGGAAAGATAATACTCAAGGATCTATCAGTCTAGGAGCTATGATCTCCAGATGCTCAAAGCACCAGGATTGATTTGCAAAATCAAAGTAAGGAAATGCAACCAAATGAAGAGAAATGCATGCAAGAAATGCAAAGTTACCTGAAGAATGTAGCCTGCCCCCTTGAGGCCCCAATCCCTATATGCCATTAGGTCTAGGGTCCGCAGAATTTATGCATAGGCGGCCCCACCCCAATCCCAAGAGTCCACTTTTCAAAGATTCTAGAAGAAGGCTATCAAACGAATGTCTACCCCTCCCCGGAGGTCACGAAAGAGACACTGACCCACAACAAACAATAGAAAAGAGTGGGTCACTTGTGCAACGTTACCAAGGTTTACCCCTAAGCTGGTTCTCCACGATCGTGCACTAATCTCACCAAGGTGGATATGTGTCTAATCAGCTGTGATGTTGTTGCCTGTCAAGTCTGCCAACTCCCTGACAATCGGAGTCTCAAGAAGAATTATGTGTCCTCCTTGAATGGTATGCCCATCAAGGCATAAAAGCACAGAGGCATGATGGTGATCTCACCAATAGGAAGATGAAATGAGTGGGTACTTGGACACCATCACTCCATCAAAGCCCCTACCAGTGCTGGACTGAATTTTTGGGTCTCTATAAGAGCTAATCGTCTCAAGCAGGAGGAGTCGATCATCCCCTTCACTCGATAAGGAAGTATCCTGTACCATGACGAACCATGTTCGGATAACTATACAGGGCCAAGGTGGGTGGTTCCCTCCCTTCATGCTAATGGAAATAAAGAATAATAAATAATAAAAAAAGGGAAAAAACCAAAATAAATAGATGATCAAAATAATGAATGAAATATAAAGACTTACCCAAGAACCCCATGCTGAGTTGCATATATGGTTCCGAGTGTTTGGAGAGTCTGTCCAAAGTACCAATCAGCCACCTCATCCCCTTGAGAAGAACTACTACAACCCTCTAGCTGGATTTCTCCACAAGTCTTTCTCTTTCTTCTTTCAGCCATATTTTCCAAAATCACAAAAAACCCAAGAAGTTTTGCAATTTTCCTAAAAGCCCAAAAAGATGTCAAATTCTCCAAATGACTCCTTCCTCAAGAGCAATGAAGATCTTCAAGAGAAAGATGAAGAACTTCAAGGAAAATCTGAAGATCTCCGAAAAAAATTTAAAGAAACTCGGGAAAGATGACATAGTTTGGATCTTCGAGAAGATTCCAAAAACCCGAACTCACTCACTTACAAATCTTTCCCAACTCAAAAAAGTTAGAATGAGGAATAAACGAAGGAGGAGGGGACCATTTTATGGGTAAAAAATTCATTTTCCCACAAAAAAAAAATTGAGATCCCAATCCCAAGGTGCAAATCAAAGATTCTTACCACCAAATACCAAATTCAAAATTATTTTTGTGGTAGTTGTAAATTATGTCACATGGGAAGTAAAAAATCAAAGGGAAGGTAAAAATTCATGTGATAGTTGAAAATTCAAATTCACATGAAAATGAAAAGTAAAAATAAAAAAGAAGGTAAAACTCATATTCATATGGTAGGTGGAAATTTTATCACATAAAAGTGGAAGGTAAAAATCAAAGTGAGAGCAAAATTCAAATTCATGTGGTAGGTAAAAATTATATCACATGGAAAGGAGGAAAATAAAAGTCAAAATTTTATTGGTCAGTAAAGGAATTTTTCATAGTCAAAATTCAAAATACAAAGCCAAAAAGCAAAATTCGAAACTAAAAAGCAAGATTCGAAATCAAAAGAAAGGAGCAAGATTCCAACTCAAGGAACCAAAAATCAAGAATCAAAGATAGAAAATCTATAAAAACGATTGACCCAACCCCAAGTGGCCCAATTATAGTTACCCAGCCCCAGGTGGCCAAACTTCATTGACCCGACCCAAAGGTGGCCCAATATCAATGACCCGGCCCTAGGTGGCCCGATTATAGTTACTCGGCCCCAGGTGGCCCAATCTCTTTGAGTCTGTTCCGAGTGGTCTGATCTCATTATAAATTCTCTGACCTGGCACGTGTAAAGCCTAGATAAGGGAAATCCAATAATCAAATGTTTTTTTTTCCTGTTATAAGATTGGAAGAGCAGCGAATTCCTCTCTTGTAACCATTGGTTCCAGATAGTCCAAATTAGCTCGAAAGACCCAACCTCGAGACCAAATTCCCTAAACTGGCACATGTAAAGCCCAGTTAAGGAAAATCCAAGAATCAAATGTTTTTTGCCTATTATAAGATTGGAAGAACAGCAAATTCCTCGCTTGTAACCATTGGTCCCAGATAGTCTAGATTGGCTCGAAAGACCCAGCCTAGAGACCTAATTCCATGACCTGGCACATGTAAAGCCCAGTTAAGGGAAATTCAAGAATCAAATGTTTTTTTTTTTTTTTGGCCTGTTATAAGATTGGAAGAGTAGTGAATTCCTCTCTTGTAACCATTGGTCCCAGATAGTCTAGATTGGCCCGAAAGACCCAACCTGGAGACCAAATTCCCTGACCTGGCACATATAAAGCCCAATAAAGGGAAATCCAAGAATCAAATGTTTTTTTCCTATTATAAGATTGGAAGAGCAGTGAATTCCACTCTTGTAACCATTGGTCCCAGATAGTCCAGATTGGCTCAAAAGACCCAGCCTGGAGACCAAATTTCCTGAACTGGCATATGTAAAGCCCAGCTAAGGAAAAGTCAAAGATCAAAGTATTAACATCTTTCGCAAGATTGGAAGAGTAGCGAATTTCTTTCCTGTAATCACCAGCTTTCGATCAACAGAGATGATGATTGACTAAGAAAATCCTAAAACAGCCCCTACCTAAAAAAACCTTGGAAACACCACGTAGGAGAGAAGAGGGTCCAATTTTGAATTTTTATATATGAAGGAATCTGGTCAAGATGACTGTACGGATGGATAGTACTCAAAAATATGATTCTGATGATGTATGGCACATCAAAATCAAACCATCGGATCTCTTGCAATCGTCCCTGAAAAATCATATTTTCTCGTACGCATACTGCACACACTGGCAAGCCAACTGGAAACCTAGAAAAGTTCACCACCTACCCAAATGCCACAAATTCATCTCCTACCTAAAAACCTTGGAAACTCTACGTGAGAGAGAAGAGGGTCCAATTTTGACTTTTTATATATGAAGGAATCCGGTAAAGATGACCGTACAATTGAATAGTACTCAGAAATACGATTCTGACGATATATGGCACGTTCTGCCTCACATGCCTCACGTGCCACCTCGCGTGCCCCCATGTGCTACCTTATGTGCCCCTGCATGCTGCCTCTCATGCCCCCACGTGCTACCCTATGCCCTCGTATGCTGCCCCATGTGCCCCTGCTTTTTACCTCCCGAGCCCCTACATGCTACCCCGCGTGCCCCTACTGCACACCTCACGCACAGCTGTAGACTAGCCCCCACACATATAGGCCATGCCTTGCACCATGCTTGCCTAGCCCATGCACCCGACCCGCCCAGCCCATGCACCATGCTTGCCTAGCTCTTGCACCATACCTGCCCACCCATGCACCACTATTCGCACACCCATGCACCACTGTTTGCACGCCCGTGCACCACTACCTATCTACCCATGCACTTGTGCCTGTCATGCCCTGTGCACCTCAACCTAACCTTGTATGCCACAGTCAATGGCTAGGATTTGTGTTCCACTGCCTTGATGTCTCTTCACCCACTTGTACATATGCATTACCCAGCTAGCATACCCTACACCCATTAGACCAAAAACCCACTTTTTGCCCATTGGATAAAAAGTCTCTCTCTTCCCATTAGTCCAAAAACCCACTTTTTTCCCATTTGATAAAAATCCTCTCTCCTTCCTATTGGAGTGGCAAAACCTATAAATACCCCCTCCTTTGGATTTTACACACCAACGTCACAACCCCATAACCACCCTTAGAGAGAGAAGCTTTCCCCCCTCTCCTCCTCCCCTCCCCCTTTAAGTTTCTTCGGGCCTTCGGAGCGATCTTCATCATGACCCAAAATCTTATTCAGATCTTCAAAGTGTTCTTTAGGACTTTGAAGATCTTCAATCTAAGTTTTCCCAAAATAGTATGTTCTTAGCTCCCCCATTTGAGTGTTCTTGGTTTTTACCAAAAGTAGAAATCCATCCCCCCTTGAGGTTCTTCGAGTGTACTAAGAGATCTTTGTCAAGATCCGGAGTTTTGTTTGGATCTTCAAAGTGTTCTTCGGGGCTTTGGGGATCTTCAATCCATTTTTAGGTCAATCTATTTCTTTTAAAAAATAGCAGTTCTTAGCAGAAGCTCTGCCTAAGTGCCCCTGGAATCTTTCTAGAAATAGCCATTCCCAGCGAAAGCTCTGTTGGAGTGCCACCTCAGCCTAACCCTCCTATAGCCTATCCCCAGCGGAAGCTCTATCGGAGTGCCACCTCATCCTAAGCCAGAAAATAGCCTCCCCTAGCCGAAGCTCTGTCCGAATCAAAATCCAAAATTAGCCTTCCCTAGCCGAAGCCCTGTCTGAATCCAAATCCGAAAATAGCCTTCCCTGGGCAAAGCTCTGTCTGAATTCAAATCCAAAAGTAACCATTCCTAGCCGAAACTCTATCCGAACCTCATCATAGTCAACATCTCTCAAGAAAGCAAGTTGAAGGTCAAGACCATCTTCCCCTGAGCGAGGAAAATCTAAAAGACACTCCGAGCCGGTACTAATCAAGGGCCCACCCCTCTTGACCCGAAATAGGGGTCAAGCTTGCGTATATTTTCTCAACCGAATTAGCACAATGTAGACTTTATATTGACCTTGTTTTAATGTACATAGTCATTTAAATTCAATCAATGAATATATGTGTGATAACTTAGCCATGCATGCGGAATAGGAATAATCGTGGAAAATGTTTGTTCTTAAGCATCTTGTAAGAAGACCGGTTGAACCAGAAAGATTTGGTACCTAACACCTTCCCAATTCTGTAACTTGACACTTACCCTAAATCTCTGGACTAGACCAACTTTTGGGCCCTTTTCCCAGGAATCGGGTCCACCCCTGGGTCCTAGGCCCATAATCCTAGGTGGCGACTCCTAACCCCTTTTGTATAATCCTGATCCCCGTATTGGACCATCACCAAATCTCCATCTCGAATGACAAACTTTACACTCTTGCAAAATTGGCCTCCATGTATCTCTGAATGGTAGTACGGTGGTGCGGGGCCCGCAAGCAAAGCACACATGACACACTCCTCCCTCATAAACAAGAAAGAGAGGAGAGAGGATGGGATACAAGTCCTTTTCCCACCCCAAGAAGGGAAAGAAGAGAGATAATCTCATCTTCGACCGCTAACTTCACAGTCGGTCTAGGGAATTGACCAATGGGATTGGGCCACTTGAGGCCGGTTCAATAAGATTTTTTTCTTTTCTTGATTTTTTCCTTTTGCCCTTTTGTATTAGAATATTTGATTTGCATCTTCTCTTTTTTTAATTTTTTTATGAATTTGATTTGAATTTTTTACTTTCCACATGAATTTGACTTTCACCTTTCACATGAATGTCATGTAAATTTTATATACCTCATGAATTTGCTTTGAATTTCACTTTCCACTTGAATTTTATTTTTACCTCCCACATGAGTGTGATGTAAATTTTATCTACCATATGAATTTGCTTTGAATTTTCACTTTCCATTTGAATTTGATTTGCATCTTGAATCTTGTGGTAAGAATCTTTGAGTTACACCTTGGAATTGGAATCTCAAACAATTTTTTTTTTAACCATAAAATGGTCCCCCCTTACTCATTTCCCATTCTGATTTTTCTGAGTTGAGAATGATTTGTGGGTGGGTGAGATTGGGATTTTTGAATTTCCTCGAAGATTTTAAGATTGTTTGAAGTTCTTTGCATTTTGTTGGGTTTCTTCAACTTTTTCTTCAAAGATCTTCAAGTTGTCTTTAAAGTTCTTCATCTTCTCTTTGAAGATCTTCAAAGTTCTTGAGAAGGGAGCCATTTGGAGAATTTGAAATCTTTTGGGTCTTTTTGCAAATTGTGAAACTTCTTAGGGTACCCCATAATTTAAAAAAATATGGCCAAGAGAAAGAAGAGGACTTGCAGAGAGTTGTGGTACTTCATCTCAAGGGGACCAGGGTCCTGCGGACTGGTATACTGGACGGATGCTCCAGAGGACTCGAGGTCAAATAAGTAACTCCGTATGGGACACATGGGTGAGTCTTTGCTTTTTATTCATTCATTATTTTTTTTATTTTTCTTTTTTTTATTATTTTATTCATTTTATTATTTTTTATTATTTTTAAAGGTTTAATGGGGGAGTGCCACCAACAACGGCCAAATACGGTCATCCAAATTCGGTCCAGGATTGGTACAAAGTGCTTCCTTCCAGGGTCAAGGTGCTGTTGGATTCATCTTACCTGAGCAGATTGGCCTCATTGGAGACCAGGAAGTTTATCCTGGCATTGGCAAGAGGCCTAATTGGGCGGTGGTGGCCGAGTACTCATTCTTTCTATCTCCCCACCAGCGAGATCACCATCACACCCTTGTGCTTCTATGCCTTGATGGGCATACCATTTGGGGAGAGGCCCCTGATCCTTCTTGAGACTCTGACAACATGAGAGTTTACAGACCTGATGGGTGTTGACATCAAGGATGACCAGAATTATGTCCACCTAGGCAAGATCAGTGCTCATTGGTGGAGGATTGGCCTGAGGGTTAACCCCGGTGCCATTGCATAGGCGACCCGTTCTTTTCTCCTATTTACTATGGGTCAGTGTCATTTTAGCAACCTCCAAGTCGGGATGGATATCCACATGGCTGCCCTCTTCTAGAACCTTTGGGTGGTGGACACTTGGGATTGGGGCGGGGCTGCCTATGCTCACCTATTACAGACCTTTGACATTTGTCATATTGAGATCAGGGCCTCAAGGGAATGGGCTACATTCTCTAGGTAGCTTCCTATCCCTACACAGATTTCCTTTCATTTGATTGCACCTCCTTACTTTGACTTTTCAATTCAGACCGGGTGTTATGAACACTATCAGACCAGGGGCCATTGCTCATTCCCTTTTGAATGGACTTACTGAGGTAAGTCATATTTGGCATTGAATTTCCCTCTATCTTTCTGTACTTCTTCTGAATTTGCAGGTTACTTGGAGGCCATTTCGGCATCTTAGGTTTCCTGACCTAGGTGAGGTCTGTCGGGCCAGGCACTTGACAAAGAGCCAAGCTCTATTCAAGAGTATCCGGGGCCATGCTTGGTATTTGAGAGAGAGGGTCACTCTCCAGTGGTCCGATTCTGAAATGCATTTCCCTCCTTGTCTTCCTCCACCTACCATGCATCACTGAGAGCATATCCCTATGGATCAAATTGACGGATTGGCTGAAGGAATATGGGATGATTCCTTCCTAGACCAGAGTGGGGATTATGGGACCTTCCTCTAGGAAGAGAGCATTTGTACTTCTTTTGGTCCCAGAGGTTCATTGGTATGTTTCCCTTCCTAAATATACTTTTCATACTTCAAATCCTCTTTTTTTTTTTTTTTTTTTTTTTTGCTTTGATTGATGTTCTTTCAGTGAAGGACACAGCATGTAGCCCCTTCTTCTTTCTGGCTGCAATCGTATGCTTCTGGTTCTTCCCATGTCAGGCCTTCCACTGCTGCAGGTGGTTCTCACAACATAGCCACGGTTCCCTTTCATGGTTTCCCGAGCTGGTCTTATCCTAATGCACCCCATCCCAGCATCACTTAGCTTCTGGAACGTAGACTGGATAGAGATGCTTCTCTTAGGCTACCCATTCCATATGATAGTGTGAGTATCCAACCACTTCTCATTTGATTTTCCTTTAACTTCTTTTAGCTGACAGAGTCTTAATCAGGTGTCTTTGGAGGCCTAAGCTGAGATTAGGAGAACGCACTGGAGTTTATGTGAGGTGGTGCTTGATAAGGTATCATCTCTTCTTTAAATTATCCTTCTTCTTTATTTGCTCTTATTTTAACCATTCCCTATATTTCCTAGGAAGGGGAGAATGTTGTCTTAAGGAGAAAAGTTCACTCTTAGCAACAAGAGCTTGCCCGGTGCAGCACGCAGATTCAGGATGATACTCAGAGGATGGCAAAATCGGGATTGGCACCTGTTAGATCCTCGATGTTCGATGAGGATGACCCCGAGTATGGCTTAGATGAGGATTTTGACTCTTAGGGATCTATTCATGTATATGTATATCTTTTTTTTTTTTTCTTTTCCCCTCCCCATGTTTATTCCTTTTTTTTTTCTTTTTGTATTGCCAGACTTGGCATTTTATGAATGGAAATCTATCTTTAGCATAAAGAAAATCTCCTTTATTTATGATTTTGAATTCTTAGGCACGATTAATTCTAAAACTCAAGCCTTCATTAGAATAATCAGAATAACACAAAAATCCAAATATCACCTCACTTTACTACCAAGTGAATTACATAAAATTAAAACAACCTCCCTAGACAGATAGGATAGGTAGGTAACAATGTGGGGAGACTATCCATTGGGTGGGTAGAACTTCACCAACTCCTCTGCATCCTCCGCTTTCAGTCCGTACTATCGGTTGATGTAAGTGGACAAGTGAAAGGACATATAAGTCAATCCCATCAACCTAACATAGTTGTATCCAAGGGTCTTCATTAGAAAATCCACTTGTGGCCACCATGGGCCTCTCCATACAATATGTTGTGCATTTCTTCCTTCTAGGTAATCCTCTTAATGAATGATAAGCTTCAATTTTGGGGCTCCCTCTTATCTTGGTAGCAAAGAGCTCCGAGTTGGCATCCATTTAATGGCATGGTCAGCTTCAGTTTTTCAAGTAGCCAAATCTAAAAAATAGCAAGACTTCCTTGATAATGATCAAGTCTAAATTTATGACTATGGCTCATGTCATCAAATCCCTCTAGTGTCTCTAGAAGGACGATGGGGATGATGTCACCTCCTTCCATCAATTGCTTTACCACTTCTATTAGAACAAGTGGTGCACCATACCGAGGAGTCTAGAGAATATAGCAAGCTATCATGCAAAGTAGATAAGCATCCTGTGATCTTTGCTGATGGATTCCTCCCAGTGATAGATAATGAATGAAGATCCTAGCCACTTTCAAAATGTCAATCTTCCCATATCTAATGAACTACTTCATTTCCTCCTTTCCCCATTCAAAGAAGTCTTGAATTTCCTTCGAGTAGTCTTTCTTCAAAGATGGTTGAATCAATTTGCCCACAGGTGGAGATAACATACAAATTCGGAATTCTTCGAGAGTTGAGCAGATCTCAACCAACCCAAATTGAAATACATGAAGATGGGTAGCCCAGTGTTGAGGCACCTATTGGGGTAAATTTTGATGTAACTCTACACACCCAATCCGACTGTGCATTCACATATTCGTAGATTTTAACAGTCTTTGTGCCATTATGTTTATGTCCAAGGTCCATTTTCTCAATGTCTCATCCAAAGAGCCCGTGACCTTCCCTGAAACCATCATAAGCACAGAAGAGATGTGATGATTTTTCAAAGTATCACTCATTAGTTTGTTGACACAACCAAACCTTTTACCACTGTTGAACCAAAATCTTTGTTTTTCTTTTTTACTAATCAAGGATTGGGAATGAACAAACCTGGATATACTAGTGCCGGGTTACAACTTTTGGGGGATGGAATTCTGGATAAGAATTTAGAGGACCATAGGTGAATGACCGATACCTAATGGCCTTGTATGCCAAATGGCGATTCTTGGGGGACACAAGCTATGATGATCTTTTTATATACCTTGATTATTAATCTAGGAACCAATTTATTGCCTTGAGATTGTTAAAACCACACTTGCACATATTAAGTTGCCTATGTATCCCTTAAGAGGAACCAAGTCTAGCATAGTTCGGGCTATTCACCCTTTCAGACTTAATATTTCTTGAGTTGATCCACGTTGACCAGTCTAGGTATTTTTTTTGCCATTGTGGTCTATGAGTTTTACAGCCTTGCCTGGTACAATTTCTTTGACAGTGAATAGGCCACTTCAGTTGGGCTAGAATTTCCCTCTTGGGTCATGAATTGGGGCCCTTTGTTCTTGAAGAACAAGCTCACCCTCTTCTATGTGACGGGGCTTCACATTCTTGTTGAAGGCCCTTACCATTCTTAGTTGATATTTCTTCAAATTATCCATGGCCTTCATACATCTTTCAACGAGAAAGTTGAGTTCATCTTGTCTGGATTTTACCCATTCTCCTTCAGGTAACCGACTATCCAGAAGTACCCTTAGGGATGGTACTAGGATTTCCATGAGTAGGACCGCCTCAACCCCATATACAAAAGAAAAAGGAGATGCCACTATCGACGATCGTACAGAAGTTAGATATGCCCATAAATCAAGTGGAAACGAGTCGACCCAATCCTTGGGTGTTTTAGCTATTTTTTGTCAGGTGACCTTGACGTTCTTGTTAGCTACTTCTACTGCCCCAATGGTCTGTGGCCTGTAAGTGGTAGAGCGGTGCCTTTTGATACCAAACTTTGTGTACATTTTGTCAGTTTTGCCCCAGAAATGGGATCCTTGATCTAATATCAGCTCTTGAGACACTCCATATTGGCAAATGATATTTTCTTGGATGAATTTTCCACCTTAGCAGATGATAGGATTGCATATGATTGAGCTTCTACCCCCTTGGTGAAATAATCTGTGGCTACCAAGATGAATTCGTGACCATTGGATGCTTTGGGGTTAATCTTCCCTATAATGTCAATGCCCTAAGTAGAGAATGGCCAAGGAAAACTGAGTGAGTGCAACTTTACTAGAAAGATGTGTATGATATTGGAAAATATCTGACATTTGTGGCATTTCTTGACAAAGCTCACACAATCTGCTTCCATTGTGTTCGAATAGTATCCCAGTCTTAGAATCTTTTTAGCTAGCATCTTGGCATTCATATGCGTCCTCAAAGGCCTTGATGTTGCAACTTGCTCTTCATCCACACACAACAACTATATTCCATCATAGGACCTCTTGTATAACAAGTCCCCTTGAAGGATAAACTGGGTGGCATATCTCCTTAGAAATTTCTTTTCTCTATCTGTAGTTTCAATCGGATACTTCCTTTCCCTAATAAAGTCCACTATGTGAGCAAACCAAGACTGACCATCTATGGTGAGAATGTTCACCAAATTCTGACAAATGGGCTTGCTTCTTTATTCCACTAAAAATGGTCGGACCCTAGTCATAGGGTTGCATTCTACCATAGAGTCCAAGGTTGCAAGGGCATTGGAAAACCGGTTGTTATTCCTCTAGAAGTATTCAAACGAGATCTTTCCAAAGTGTCCAATCACTTCTTCCAGATGTTCTTGATCTGGCTTCAGTTTCTCATCTTTGGTCTTCCACTTTCCTCGCGTTTGATAAATGACAATGGAGGAATCACGATACACCTTGATCCTTTTTACCCCAATGGTCAGAGCGGTTTCGAGCCCCAAGGCACAAGCTTCATATTCGAAAATATTACTAGTATAAGGGCAATCAAGGCAAAATGACAAAGGTAAGTAAAGACCATCAGGTGTGACAAGTAATATTCCCACACCACACCCCTTTTGATTAGATACTCCATCAAAGAAAAACTATCATTTATTAGTTGTCTTCTGTGGGGTGGGCAACCAAATGATTGACTATAGCTTGCCCCTTGATAGTTTCTGAGCAATGGGGTTAAAAAGTGAGTTTCCTAAACCAATGGGGTAACAAAGTGAACTTTTGGACCAATAGGGTGAAGGGTGAATTTCTTTGGCAAATGAGGTGTAAAGATATTTTCTTGGGCCAATGAGATGAAAAGATGCATTCTTGAGCCAATGGAAGGTTGTGGTGTAGGGTATGCTAGCTGGGCAATGTGGAGTACATAAGCAGGTGAAGAAGGAATCTCTTCACAAATCCAGTCATTGGAATGAGGATTCTGATTACTGGCAGGGGAGTCGGGGGTTAAGCGGGGGCGTCAAGGCTCGACGGGGGCACTGGGGCTTCGGCGGGGGCATCTGGGCTTTAATGGGGGCACCAGGGCTCCCACGGGGGCATGAGGCTTGGTGGGGGCACTAGGGCTCTGGCAAGGACACCGGGCTCAGTGAGGGTGTCGGGGCCTCGGAGGTTGGGGCAGGTGCACACGAGGTTTTGATAGGGGATGCTGGGACTCTAGTGAGGGTGCCGGGGTTTATGGGGCTTGCAAAGTCGAATGGTGTTCATGAGGACGCATAATGTTGGGCAAGGTTGGTGCATGTGTGGACGGGGTTCGGGAGCTCAAACTAAGGTGTGGGGGCTTGCATGGGTGGGATTTGGATGTTTATGGTGTAACTTCTGGGAATGATTGTGGGAGATCCGATGGTCCAATTTTGTTGCACCATTTATCATTGGAATCATAATTCTGAGTACTATGCATCTATATGGTTACCTTAGACTGGATTCCTTTGTATTTGAAAAGTCAAACTTTGACCCTTCTTTTCTCTCGTATGGGATTTTTTGGGGAGTATGGAATGTTTCTGGGTTGGGTTACCTCAGTCCATTATCATCCTATCAATTAGAAGTGAGAAGTCATGTCCAAGATACGTAAGTCATCATAGTTGGGGGAGGGTGAAAAAATTGGATGTCTACAGAATGCCCCTGTTTGACTGAGGCCTATGCCAACAGTCGAAGGGCAAATGAAATTACTGACCACATTTTTTCACCCGGAGCATGTACTGCTGTCATCTTGCTCATCAATGACAGAGTTGTAAATGCAATAGATAATATCTTTAACTACTCATAGTTTAGGATCTTACCTGGGCCATCGATTATAAGAAAGAAATTTGTTGATCTTTCAATCCCGCAAAAGATGTTAGCACTTGATCTTTGACTTTTCTTAGGCTGGCTTCCATGTGCTAGTCTAGGTCTTTTGAACCAACCTGGGCTATCTGGTCTCCAGGCTGGGTCTTTCAAACCAATTTGGGCTATCTGGGATTTTCGATTACAGTAAATAAATTCGTTGCTCTTTCAATCTAGTAAAAGACATTAGTATTCAGTTCTTAGCTTTTCTTAGGCTGGGCTTCCTTGTGCCAGCCTAGGGAATTGACCAATGGAATTGGGCCACTTGAGGCCGGTTCAATGAGATTGGGCCACCTGGGGCCGGTTCAATGAGATTTTTTCTTCTCTTGATTTTTTCCTTTTGCCCTTTTGGATTGGAATCTTTGATTTGCTTCTATTTTTTTTTTTTTTTTTTATGAATTTGATTTGATTCTTTTTCTTTCGACATGAATTTGACTTTCAACTTTCACATGAATGTGATCTAAATTTTATCTACCTCATGAATTTGCTTTGAATTTCACTTTCCACTTGAATTTAATTTTTACCTTCCACATGAGTGTGATGTAAATTTTATCTACCATATGAATTTTCTTTGAATTTCACTTTCCATTTGAATATGATTTGAATGTGCTTTGAATTTGATTTGCATCTTGAATCTTGTGGTAAGAATCTTTGAGTTACACCTTGGAATTGGAATCTCAAAAAAAGTTTTTTTTTTTAATTTTTTTAACCATAAAATGGTTCCCCCTCACTCATATCTCATTCTGATTTTTCTGAGTTGAGAACGATTCGTGGGTGGGTGAGATTGGGTTTTTTTAATTTCCTCGAAGATTTTAAGATCGCTTGAAGTTCTTTGCATTTTGTCGGGTTTCTTCAAAATTTTCTACGAAGATCTTCAAGTTGTCTTTAAAGTTCTTCATCTTCACTTTAAAGATCTTCAAAGCTCTTGAGGAGGGAGCCATTTTGAGAATTTGAAATCTTTTTGGGTCTTTTTGTAAATTATGAAACTTCTTGGGGCTCCCTATACTTTTAAAAAATATGGCCGATAGGAAGAAGAGAAGGACTCACGGAGGAATCCAGCTAGATGGCGCAGAGAGTTGAGGTACTTCATCTCAAGGGGACGAGGGTCCCATGGACTACTATACTGGATGGACGCTCCAGAGGACTCGGGGTCACATATGTAACTCCGTATGGGCACATGAGTGAGTCTTTGCATTTTATTCATTCATTATTTTTGTTCTTTCAATTTTTATATCTTTTATTATTTTATTCATTTTTTATTATTTTTTATTATTTTTAAAGGTTCAATGGGGGAGTGACACCCGCAATGGCCAGATACGGTCATTAGAATTCGACCCTGGATTGGTACAAAGTGCTTCCTCCCAGGGTCAACGGGCTTTTGGATTCATCATACCTGAGCAGATTGGCCTCATTGGAGACCAGGAAGTTAATCCTGGCATTGGCAACAGGCTTGATTGAGAGGTGGTTGCTGAGTACTCACTCTTTCTATTTGCCCACCAGTGAGATCACCATCACACCCTTGTGCTTCCATGCCTTGACAGGATTACCATTTGGGGAGAGGCCTCTAATCCTTCTTGAGACTCTGAAAGCAAGAGAGTTTACAGACCTAATGGGTGTTGACATCCAGGATGATCAGAATTATGTCCGCCTAGGCAAGATTAGTGCTCGTTGGTGGAGGATTGGCCTGAGGGTTAACCCCGGCACCATTACACAGGTGACTAGTTCTTTTCTCCAATTTACTATGGGTTAGTGTCATTTTAGCGACCTCTGAGTCGGGATGAATATCCACATGGCTGCCCTCTTTTGGAACCTTCGGGTGGTGGACACTTGGGATGGGGGTGGGGTCACCTATGCTTATCTATTGCGGACCTTTGACCTTTTATCATACTGAGAACGGAGCCTCAAGAGAATAGGCTACATTCTCCAGGTAGCTTCCTATCCCTACACCCATTTCCTTTCATTTGATTGCACTTCCTTACTTTGACTTTTCAATTCAGCCTTGGTATTATAAACACTAGGAGATTATTGCCCCCATACTAAAGGATCCTCAAGCATTGTTCTTCCCTGTAGCCACGAGGTGGGGAAATGGTTAGGTACTCAAGGGCCACCGTCATCCTCTAGGGGCCACTTCTCATTCCCTTTTGAATGGACTTACAGAGGTAAGTCATGTTTGGCATTGAATTTCCTTTAGTCTTGTGGTGTACTTCTTTTGAATTTGCAGGTTACTTGGAGGCTGTTTCAACATCTTAGGTTTCCTACACCAGGTGAGGTCACTCGAGCCAGGCACTTGAAAGAGAGTTGAGCTCTATTCAGGGGTATCTGGGACCACACTTGGTATTTGAGAGGGCGGGTCACTCTCCAATGGTCCGATTCAGACACGCGCTTCCTTCCTTGTCTTACTTCACAGACTATGCATCACCCAGAGTGCATCCCTAAGGATCAGATTGAGGGATTGGCTAAAGGAATATGGGATGATTCCTTCCTAGACCAAAGTGGGGATTATTGGACCTTCATCGTGGAAGAGATCATCTGTACCCCTTTTGGTCCAAGAGGCTCATTGGTATGTTTCCCTTCCTAAATAATCTTTTTATACTTCAAATCCTCTTTTTTTTCTTTCTTCATTTTTTTTTTTTTTTTTTTTTGCTCTAATTGATGTTCTTTCAGTGGAGGACATGGCATGCATCCCCTTCTTTTGTCTGGCTGCAATTGTATGCTATTGGTTCTTCCCATGTCGGGCCTTCCATTGGTGCAAGTGGTTCTCACAACATGGCCACTGTTCCCTTTCACAGTTTCCTGGGTTGGTCTTATCCTAATGCAACCCATCCTGGCATCCCTTAGCTTCTGGAACCTAGACTGGATTGAGATACTTCTCTTGGGCTGCCCATTCCATATGATTGTGAGTATCCAACCACTTCTCATTTGATTGTCCTTTAACTTATTTTGGCTGACATAGTCTTCATCAGGTGTCTCTGGAAACCTATGCTGAGATTAGGAGAATGCACCAGAGTTTATGTGAGGTGGTGCCTGATAAGGTATCATCCCCTCTTTAACCTTGTCCTTCTTCTTTAGTTGCTCTAAGTAGCTATCTTAAGGTGACAAGTCAGCTCTAAGTAGCAAGAGATTGCTTAGTGTAGCATGCTGATTCAGGATCTTACTCACTCAGAGGATGGCAAACTCAGGATTGGCAACTGCTCGATCCTCAATGTTCCATGAGGATGACCCTGAGTATGGCTAGATGAGGATTTCGACTCTTAGGGATCTGTTCATGTAGTTCCTATAGACACAAGCATATGTATACCTTTTTTTTTTTTTTTTTTTTTCCCTCCCCATGTTTATTCTTTTTTTTTTTTTCTTTTTGTATTGCCAGACTTGGCATTTTATGAATGGAAATCTATCTTTATTTATGATTTTGAATTCTTAAGCACAATTAATTCCACTACTCAAGCCTTCATTAGAATAATCAGAATAACATGAAAATCCAAATATCACCTCACTTTACTACCAAGTGAATTACGTAAAATGGAAACAATCTCCCTACCACAGATAGGATAGGTAGGTAACAATGTGGGGAGACAATCCTTTGGGTGGGTAGAAGTTCAACAACTTGTCTAGGTCCTTCGCTTTTAGTCCATACTGTCGGCTGATGTAAGTGAGCAAGCAAAAGGATGCATGAGTCAATCCCATCAAACTGACATAGTTGTCTCCAGGGGTCTTCATTAGAAAATCCTCTTATGGTCACCATGGGCCTCTCCATGCAATATCTTGTTCAGTTCATCCTTCTAGGTAATCCTCCCAATCAATGATAAGCTTGAATTCTGGGGCTTCCCTCTTATCTTGGTAGCAAAGAGCCCTGAGTTCGCATCCATTTAATGGCTTGGTTAGCTTCAATTTTTCAAGTAGCCAAATCTAGAAAATAGCAGGACTTCCTTAATAATGATCAAGTCCAATTTTAAGGCTATGGCTTATGTCATAAAATCCGTTGAGTGTCTCTACAAGGACCGTGGGGATGATGTCACCTCCTTCCATCAATTGCTTTACCACTTCTATCAGAACAAGTGGTGCACCACACCCAGGAGTCTAGAGAACATAGCGAGCTATCATCCAAAGTAGAGAAGCATCCTGTGATCTTTGCTAATGGATTCCTCCCAGTGATATATACTGAATGAAGACCTTAGCCACCTTTAAAATGTCAATCTTCCCATATCTAATGAACTACTTCATTCCCTCCTTTCCCCATATGAAGAAGTCCTAAATTTCCTCTAAGTAGTCTTTCTTCAAAGATGGTTGAATCCACCTGCCCCTAGATGGAGATAACATACAAACTCAGAATTCTTCCAGAGTTGGGTAGATCTCAACCAACCCAAATTGAAATATGTGAAGATGGGTATCACAGTGTTAAGGCACCTGTCAGAGTAAATTGTGATGTAATTCTCACCCAATCCGACTGAGCATTGACATATTCATAGATTCTAATAGTTCTGGTGCCATTATGTTTATGTCCAAGGTCCATTTTCTCAATGTCTTAGCCAAAGAGCCCATGATTTTCCCTGAAACCATCACAAGCACAGAAGAGATGTGATGATTTTTCAAAGTATCACTCATTAATTTGTTGACACAACCAAACTTTTACCGTTGTTGCATCAAAATCTTTGTTTTTTTTACTAATCAAGGAAAGAGAATGAACATACCTTGATATACTGGTGCCGGATGGTGACTTTTGGGGGATGGAATTCTCGACACAAATTTAGAGGACCATAGGTGAATGACTGATACCTAATGGCGTTGTATGCCAAATGGCAATTCTTAGGGGCACAAGCTATGATGATCTTTTTATATACCTTGATTATTAATCTAGGAACCAACTTATTGTCTTGAGATTGTTGAAACCGCACTTGCACATGACAAGTTGGCTACGTATCCCTTTAGAGGATTCAGGTCAAGCGTAGTTCGGGCTATTCACCCTTTTAGACTTAATATTTCTTAAGTTGATCCATATTGGGCCATCCAGGTATTTCTTCACCATTGTGGTCTATGAATTTTATAGCCTTGCCTTGTACAATTTCTTTGAAAGTGAATGGGCCACTCCAAATAGGCTAGAATTTTCCTCTTGGGTCATAAATTGGAGCTCTTTGTTCTCAAAGAACAAGCTCAAACTCTTCTATGTGATGGAGCTTCACATTCTTGTTGAAGGCCCTTGCCATTCTTAGTTGATATATCTTCGAATTATCCATGGTCTTTATACATCTTTCACCGAGAAAGTTGAGCTCGCTATGTCTGGCTTTTACACATTCTCCTTTCGATAACTAACTATCCAAAAGCACCCTTAGGGATGGTACTAGGATTTCCACAGGTAGGATCGCCTCAACCCATATACCAATGAAAAATGAGATGCCCCTCTTGAGGATCGTACAGAAGTCAAATATGCCCATAAAGCAAGTGGCAACTTATCCACCCAATCCTTGCGTGTTTTAACCATTTTTTGTAGGATGACCTTGATGTTCTTGTTAGTTGCTTCTACTACCCCAATGGTCTACAGCCTGTAAGTGGTAGAGCAATGCCTTTTGATATTGAACTTTATGTAGATTTTGTCAGTTTTGCCCTAGAAATGGGATCTTTGATCCTATATCAGCTCTTGAGGCACTCCATATCGGTAAATGATATTTTCTTGGATGAATTTTTCTACCTTAGCATATGTGAGGACTGCATATGATTGAGCTTCTACCCATTTGGTGAAATAATCAATGGCTACCAAGATGAATTAGTGATCAGGGCTCTGTAGGGACACCAGGGCTTCAATAGGTGCATCGGAGCTTTGGTATTGATGTCGAGGCTCGGTGAGGGGGCCGGAGCTCTGACAGGGGCACCGGGGCTCAGTGAAGGCACCGGGGCTCAGTGAAGGCACCGGGGCCTCAGGGGTCTGGGTAGGTGCACACGGGGTTTCGATAAGGAATGCCAAGACCCTGGTAGGGGTATTACGGTTCACGAGGCTCGCAAAGTCGAATGGTGTGCTTGAGGACACGCAATATTGGGCAAGGTTAGTGCATGTGTGGGTGGGGTTTGGGCGCTCAAGGTAAGGTGTGGGGGCTTGCATGGGCAGGGATTGGGCACTCAAGGCAAGGTGTGGGGGCTTGCATGGGTGGGGTTAGGGCGCTCATGGAGCAACTTCTGGGATTGATTACGGGAGATCCGATGGTCTAATTTTGACATACCATATATTGTTGGTATTGTGATTCCGAATACTATGCATCTGTAAGGTCGCCATGGACTGGATTCCTTCGTATATGAAAAGTCATACTTTGACCCTTCTTTTCTCTCATATGGGATTTCTGGGTGAGTATGGAATGTTTTCGGGTTGGGTTACCTCAGTCAATTATCATCTCCATCATTCGGAAGTGAGAAGTCATGTCCAAGATCGTAAGTCATCATAGCTGGGGGGTGACAAAATTGGGTGTCTACAGAATGCCCCTCTTTGGCTGAGGCATGTGCCAACAACCAAAGGGCAAAGAAATGAACGACTATATTTTGTCACCCAATGTATGTACTGCCATCATCTTGATCATCTATGACATTATTGAGAATACAACAGATAATATCTTTAACTACTCACAGTTTAGGATCTTACCTGGGCCATCAATTATTCGAAAGAGATTCACTGCTCTTTCAATCCTACAAAAGATGTTAGCACTTGATCTTTGACTTTTCCTAGGCTGGGCTTCCATGTGCCAGTCTAGGGTACAGGAAAGAAATTCGCTGCTCTTTCAATCTTGTAAAAGACTGGCACAGGAAAGAAATTCGCTGCTCTTTCAATCTTGCAAAAGACATTAGTATTTAGTTCTTGGCTTTTCTTAGGCTGGGCTTCCATCTGCCGACCCAAGGAATTGACCAATGGGATTGGGCCACTTGAGGCTAGTTCACTGAGATTGGGCCACCTAGGGCTAGTTCAATGAGATTTTTTTCACTTCTTGATTTTTGCCTTTTGCCCTTTGATTGGGATTCTTGAATTTGAACCTTTGGATTGGAATCTTTGATTTTCTTCTTCTCTTTTTTTTTTTTTATGAATTTGATTTGAATTTTTTACTTTCCCCATGAATTTGGCTTGAATTTTTTACTTTCCACATGTGTTTGACTTTCACCTTCCACATGAATGTGATGTAAATTTTATCTACCTCATGAATTTGCTTTGAATTTCACTTTCCACTTGAATTTAATTTTTGCCTCCCACATGAGTGTGATGTAAATTTTATCTACCACATGAATTTGCTTTAAATTTCACTTTCCATTTGAATTTGATTTGAATGTGCTTTGAATTTGATTTGCATCTTGAATCTTGTGGTAGAATCTTTGAGTTACACCTTGGAATTTGAATCTCAAAAAAAGTTTTTTTTTTAAACCACAAAATGGTCCCCCACTTACTCATTTCTCATTCCGATTTTTCTGAGTTGAGAACGATTCGTGGGTGGTTGAGATCGGGTTTTTTGAATTTCCTCAAAGATTTGAAGATTGTTTGAAGTTCTTCACACTTTGTCGGGTTTCTTCAAAATTTTCATCGATGATCTTTGAGTTGTCTTTGAAGTTCTTCATCTTCTCTTTGAAGATCTTCAAAGTTCTTGAGGAGGGAGCCATTTAGAGAATTAGAAATCCCTTTGGGATTTTTTTACAAATTGTTAAACTTCTTGGGGTTCCTCATAATTTGGAAAAAAAATGGCCAAGAGAAAGAAGAGAAGGATTCGCGGAGGAATCCAGCTAGATGGCATGGAGACTTGCGGTACTTCATCAAAGGGAGACGAGGGTCCCACAGACTGGTATACTGGATGGATGTTTCAAAGGACTCGGGGTCACATATGTAGCTTCGTATGGGACATATGGGTGAGTCTTTGCATTTTATTCATTCATTATTTTTTTTATTTTTAAAATTTATATATTTTTTTTTATTTTTAGAGGTTTAATGGGGGAGTGGCACCCCCATTAGCCAAATATAGTCTTCCAAATTTGGCCCAGGATTGGTACAAAGTGCTTTCTCCCTGGGTCAAGGGGCTAGTGGATTCATCTTACCTGAGTAGATTGGCCTCATTGGAGACCAGGAAGTTTAGCCCGACATTGGCAAGAGGCCTAATTGAGCGGTGGTGGCCGAGTACTCACTCTTTCCATCTCCCCGTTGGTGAGATCACCATCACACCTTGTGCTTTTATGCCCTAACAGGCATACCATTTGGGGAGAGGCCCCTAATCCTTTTTGAGACTCTGACAGCAAGAGAGTTTACAGACCTGATGGGTGTTGACATCTAGGATGATCAGAAATATGTCTTCCTAGGCAAGATCAATGCTTGTTGGTCGAGGATTGGCCTGAGGGTTAACCCTGGTACCATTGCACAACAGACCCATTCTTTTCTCCTATTTACTATGGTTTAGTGTCTTTTTAATGACCTTCGAGGCGGGATGGATATCCGCATGGCTGCCCTCTTTCAGAACCTTTAGGAGGTGGACACTTGGGATTGGGGCAGGGCCGCCTATGCTTACCTATTGCGGACCCTTGACCTATTATTATATGGAGATCGGGGCCTCAAGGGAGCAGGCTACATTCTCCAGGTAGCTTCTTATCCATACACACATTTCCTTTCATTTGATTGCACCTCCTTACTTTGACTTTTCAATTCAGCCCTGGTGTTATGAACAGTTGGAGATTATGGCCCCCGTACTAAAGGGTCCTCAAGCATCGTTCTTCCCCTTAGCCATGAGGTGGGGAAATGGTCAGGTGCTCAAGGTCTTGTCATCCCCCAGGGGCCACTGCTTATTGCCTTTTGAATGGACTTACAGTGGTAAGTCATGTTTGGCATTGAATTTCCTTCTATCTTGTGTTGTACTTAGTTCTTCTGAATTTGTAGGTTACTTGGTGGCTGTTTCGGCATCTTAGGTTTCTTGACCTTGGTGAGGTTGCTCGGGCCAGGCACTTGTCAGAGGGCCGAGCTCTATTCAGGGGTATCTGGGGCCACGCTTGTTATTTGGGAGAGAACATTAGGTTCCCTCCTTGTCTTCCTCCACCTACAATGCATCACCCAGAGTGCATCCCTGCAGATCAAATTGAGGGATTGGCAGAAGGAATATGGGATGATTCCTTCCTAGACCAAAGTACAGATTATAGGACCTTCCTCGAGGAAGAGACTGTCTATACTCCTTTTTGTCTTAGAGGCCCCTTAGTATGTTTCCCTTCCTGAATATCCTTTTCATACTTCAAATCCTCTTTGTTTTTTTTTTCTTTAATTGATGTTCTTTCAGTGGAGGACACGACATGCAGCCCCTTCTTCTACCCGGCTGCAATCGTATGCTACTGGTTCTTCCCATATCAGGCTTTCCATTGCTGTAGGTGGTTCTCACAACATGGCCACTGCTCCCTTTCATGGTTTCCTGGGCTAGTCATATCTTAATGTGTAGACACCCAATTTTGTCACCCTCCCCTAGCTATGATGACATATGGATCTTGGACGCGACTTTCGTTTTCAATCGACAGAGATGATAACTGACTGAGGTAACTCTTCCCAGGAGCATTCCACACTCACCCAAAATTCCCAGAAAACCTGCACAAGAGAAAAGAAGGGTCCAATTATGACATTTCATACACGAAGGAATCTAGTCAAAGTGATCGCATAGATGCATAGTACTCAAAATTATGATTCCAAAGATATATGGTACTTTAAAATTGGACCATTGGATCTCTCGCAATCATTCCCGATAATCAAACTTTAAGTAACCAAACCCCACCCACGCGAGCACTCATGCCTTGCCTTAAGTGCCCAAGCCCTGCCCATGCAAGCACCCTTGCCTTGAGTGCCCAAACCCCGTCCATGTGAGCCCCCATGCCTTGCCTTGAGTGCCCAAGCCCCGCGTGCACACGGCTAAGCCTTGTGTGTACCCGACCAAGCCCTACGTGCACTCGACCAAGCCCTGTGTGCAAGCAACTGAGCCTCGCAATGCACACGGCTAAGCCTTGTGTGTACCCGACCAAGCCCTGTGTGCCCTCGACCAAGCCCCCCGTGTACCCAACTGAGTCCCACGCATTCCCTACTGAGTCTCGCACTTTCCCTACAAAGTCCTATGCGTTCCCACACCCATGCCAAAGCCCGAACAATCATGCAGTTGCCCTAGCCCCATTATCGGAACCCCAACACCACTGCTGAAGCTCCTACAGCTGTGCTAGAGCCCTAGTGGTTGTGTATGAGCCCCAGCGGCTATGCTGGAGCCCTAGTACCTATGTTGGTGTTCCAGCACCCCCGCTGAAGCTGCCGCACCCCTATCAAAGCCTCTATCTTTCCCACTAATGATCAGAATCCCCCCTTCGGTAGTCGTATCGGAGAAAGAATTCCCTCTTCACCCGCCTGTGTACCCTACTCTACCCCACTAGCGTACCCTACACTGTGCCCTCCTATTGGTCCAAAAAGGAATATTTTTATCTTATTGGCCCAAAAAAATTACCTTTCGCCCCATTGGCTATTTTCTATTACCCTTCACCCCATTGGTCCAAAATTTCTTACTTTCACCCCATTGGTTTAGGAAAATTACTTTTACTACCATTGGCTGAGAAATTTTCTCTCTCCTCCCTATTGGTCTAAATTCTATAAATACCCCCTCCTTTGGATTTAACACAACACCAAACCCACCAAGGTTACCCCACAGTCCTAAGAAGTGAAGCTCTTCCCTCTCTCCTCCCCTTTCCCCCTTAAGGTTTTCCAACTCTTCGGAGAGACCTTCATAAGATCCAGAGTTTCCTTTGGATCTTCAAAGTGTTCTTCGGGCCTTCGGGACTCTTCAATCCTTTGCTTTCTTTGAGTGATATTTTTAGGAAAAGTTCCCTCCTAGTCCTCCGATAGCCTATCCCCAACGGAAGCTCTGTTCGAGTGCCACCTCGGCCTAGCCCTCCGATAGCCTATCCCTAGCAGAAGTTCTATCCGAGTACCACCTCAGCCTAGCCCACTGATAGCCTATCTCCAGGGGAGGCTCTGTCTGAGTGCCACCACAGCCTAGCCCTCCGATAGCCTATCCCCAGCGGAAGCTCTATTTGAATACCACCTCAGCCTAGCCCTCTGATAGCCTATCCCTAAGGGAAGCTCTGTCTGAGTGCCACCACAGCCTAGCCCTCCGATAGCCTATCCCTAGTGGAAGTTCTATCCAAATACCACTTCAGCCTATATCTAGAAATAGCCTTCCCTAGCTGAAACTCAGTCCAAACCCAAATCCAAAAGCAACCGTTCCTAGCTGGAACTCTGGCCAAATAGTATCATAGTCAGCATCTCTCGAGAAAGGAAGTTGGAGGTCAAGACCATCTTCTCCTAAGCCGGGAGAATCCATAAGAAAGTTTGTACTAGCATCAACCAAGGGTTCCACCCCTCTTGACCCGAAATAGGGGTTAAGTTTAGGTATAATTTCTCAATAGAATTAGCGATGTAGACTTTATATAGACCTTGTTTTAGTGTATATATTTAGTTAAATTCAGTCAATGTATATATGTGTGTGCATGCGAAATAGGAATAATCGTGAAAAATATTCGTTCTCAAGCATCTAGTAGGAAGACCGGTTGAACCAGGTAGATTGGGTTCCTAACACCTTCCCAATTCTACAACCTGACACTTACCCTAAATCTTTGGACCAGACCAACTTTCGGGCCCTTTTCTCCAAAATTGGGCCCACCCCTAGGTCCTAGGCCCATAATCCTAGGTGGTGACTCCAAATCCTTTTATATGATCCCGATCCCCGAGTTAGACCATAATCAAACCCCCGTCTCGAATGATGAACTTTACACTCTGGCAAAATAGGCCTCCATATACCTCCGACGGTGATATGGCAGCACGGGGCCCGAAGGGTAAGCACACATGACATGGCCCTCCCTCATTAGAAAGAGACAGAGAGGAGAGAGGACAGAATCGATGCAAAGCTTTTCTTCCCTCCCCACAAAGGACAGGAACAGCAAAACATATTTTTACGACCACTACCCTCGTAGTGGTGACTCCATTGGGGAAGAATGTCAAGCTTTTGACACTAGATGCTACCATTAAATGTAAGAACATTTTCCACCACCACATTTGTTTGAAAACATGTTTGGCTAACCTCATTTTAGTAATTGTATTCGCTAACCACATCATGCATCGTGCTTGAAGTGAAATCATTTTGTGAGAGACTCCCTGTCATGCCCGCACCCTCAAGGAGGTCAATGCATGTCATAGAGAGTACTCTGAGAGAAAATGGTAGCCGCTTCTGGTACAAGGGTGTGGGGTATAGTTAAACGGTGATGATGTTCATAATTGTGCTAGCACCCTTGGGGAGGTCCGTGCACTTTATGTCATTCTGAGATCGAATAATGATATCCCTGCATTACACTTTTGCACACAATCGCTCATAGTTCCACTACCCCATAGCCAGTTGCTTAACCTTGTGTGTAATCATGAGTAATGGGCAAGGAAGTCACCCCTTGATCTCGTACCTATGGGTATATCAAAAGGATCATGTACCTTGCGTATATAGATCCTGTCAAGGAATCTTTATTGGTCCTATTGCATCCACTGCATGCTCACATCTTGTAGGAAATAGATGGAGAATGCTAGGAACACCACAAGCTGATCTGTAGAATTTGTTTGTGGTCTTGAAAAGAAATTTTCCTATGATATGTTCTAGTTATAAAGAAATGCTTTCCTAAGTGGGCTTCGGATAAAAGGTGTCCTTCCTCTTAAAAATGAAATGTGGATGATTTGGCATGCACAATCCGGACTGACTTCTGTCGAAGTCGCACAAAATGCCGAATTATCGAAAAGACCCGAGGAAACTAGGAGGAAGGTCACCTAGTGGGATAAGATAAAGGAAAGCATGACTTTATTGGCAAAGAATGTATTAATAGGGATGTTTGAGTCAAGCCATTTGTATGAATCTCCCCCTTATGGCATTGAGTGGACTAGGGGCATCAACCCCTATCCACTCCCTACCATTGAGTGGACTAACCTTGGATGGATCGTTGGTTGTTAATTTAGTGAATGTGTGAACAAGGGGTTAGGAATTCTAGAATCCTAAAATAAACCACTTTTGGTTTAGGCATAATTCCACACCTCAAGTATTCTCTGTGGTCCATTTGGACACATTAGGGTACTCGGTTGATTCATCTAAGTTTAGTATCACCTCCTTCGTCTCCCTGAGATTACTTACCACCAAATGATTACAACCCAATTAGTATGGATCCACATGACCCTGAGGTACACGAGCAAGCATGGGTCCATCCTGTAAAGACTTTACAGATAGAAATGGCCGAGGTCAAGAGAGGAATAGCGCAGATAACGCATACACTTCAAAACTCTCCCTAGATTGGGCTGGCACAAGGTACTAGAGAGTTGGATCTGAACGGACCTATTAGTCATCATAGGAACTCTTCCCAAGTTGACTCAAGAGAACCGGAGCAAGTTAGGGCAACCCGTCAGAGAGGAGCTTCTCCTACCTGTCCAAATAGTCAATGGGGAACCTACTCCAGAGTCACTCCTCTCAGGGTACTGATTGAAGACGAGGAAGAAGAGTTTGCAGTAGACCTCCGGATGGAACCTTCAGAGATGGAGAGAGAGAAAGATCAGGGAAAAACTAGAAAAGTTGGAAAATATGCTCTGAGCTGGGAAGAGTTCGGAAAGCCAAACATTAGATTCAGATGAAATGAGTTTCTTCTCCAGGGCAAGAATTCCTGAGAAATTAAAGTGGCAAACTAATAGGTTTGATGGGTCAGGGGACCCCAAGGCTCATCTCAAAGTTTTTCTCAGCATCGCTAAGTCATTGCAACTTACAGACAACCAGATGGGGCAAGCCTTCATGTTAACCCTATCAGGACCAGCACTAAGGTGGCTCACACAGTTGGATTCATCCCAAACTCAGAATTGGACGATAGTGGTGAAAGCCTTCACCAAGTAGTATTCATACAATACCGAAGTGGATGTGAAACGTTAGGAGCTTGAGACGTTAAGGTAGTAGCCTAGAGAAGGTTTCACCACCTTCTTGATAAGGTTTAGGGACAAGGCAGCCAAGATGGCAGATCGGTATTTAGAAGCAGAGCAAGTAGAGATGTTGATAGAGAACTTATCAAAACCATAGTATGATGTCCTCTACTACCAACATCTACAAACCTTTGATGACCTAATAGCCACTGGTACACGTGTGGAGAATAAAATTCTAAGGGAAGCCCAGTATCAAGGATCATCCCAAGATGCATGCAAGAGCACCAAAGTTAGACAGGGAAAGGGCCCCAAAACTAATGTGGTAGGTGCGGTCCAACAATCGGTCTCACCGGCCACTTCTCCATGGCCATTTGTGATACAAGCAGATGCACCCTCCCAAAAGGCCCCTCGTCCAAGAAGACAATTTTTTGATTTGGGAATGGCAGTGACAGTAGTGTATGAGAAGCTAAAGAAACAAGGATTGCTAGGGACAGTGGCTCCAAGGGCAATTAGTAACCCTCCTCCAGGTTGGTATAGGGATCATGAATATTATGCTTACCACACTCAGAAGGGGCACATCACTGAAAGATGTATAGGTCTTCTACATGCAATCCAGGATTTAGTTGACAACGGGACCATTGAAGTCAAGGTTAAGCAACCTCCCAATGTTAACACTAATCTACTACCCAATCATGTGAATAACCTGGATGAAAAAGCCACAGAGAGTGATCGCACTCAACTTATTGTATCCCAAGCTCAGAAGAATCACATGAATTCCCGTGCTTATAGAAAAGTCATGAGTCAAAGGGCTAGAGCCATGAGGACTCGCAAAAGGAAAGAGTCATCAAAAGAAGAATAAGAAGATCGGACTCCCACTGTTCATCCTTCCTCATCAACAGAAGGATCTACCTTACCATACCTCCAACCTTTACCATATTATCAACCTCCATCATATCATCAATCTTCACCACACCACCAAGGAGAAGGAATTTCTTCATCTTATCACCCCTAATCTTCATATCCTACCTCTCACATCACATCACCTTCATGCCATCTCGCTTTGTATCTCTCATCCCGCTCACAGCAATCTCATTCTCAAGGTTCGGTATACAACCCAAAAGAAGGATGGATAGATGGGTACAATTGAAAGGATATGCTTGCACTACCAGATTATCCAAAGATGACCTCATCAACATGATTAGTGAAGGCATTAGGAGAAGACCATGAGGGTGATTCCACTTCTCTAATTCAGCCTACTATATCTTCAGAGGATAACCCAGAGGTGATTGAAGAGGTTACAGATGATCTCCTCAAAGCAATAACATCATTGGCCATAGGGGAAAAGATTAAAGAGTACATCTCCCTAATCCACGTAGGGAGTGACACAGAGGATGATGAATCAGATAAAGAACTAAGTGAGGGAGAAATCAGTGAAGATGTGAAAGATGGAGATGACTCTGATTCTCAAGATGATGGTGAATACACAGACTGGGATGACTACCAGGGTCCTTGGTACAATGATGATGATGATGAATCAGGGTACTACTCACCCAGAGATCTTGGAGGATATTCTGTGTATGCAATTGGTGAGGATGACCCAATAATTGATCCCACGGATGCTATTCAACAAACACCTATCCAGAAGAACCATTGCACTATTGAAGAAATAGCAGCAACTTTCTCAAAAGGAGAAGAAGGCCTTTTGTGACATCTCTTCATCCATCGAGCCATCGAACCGCTCTTAAATTCGACTAGCATTGGAGAAGACTTCAAGTTTACTTAGGCTATCGAGTCAACCAACCTGAATACCATTGACAAAAGCATAAAGTCGGTTATCAAGTCTATAGTTGAGTCTGTTGTTAAGTCTGTTGTTTATGATTTTGTGTCGGCCTCTCCTCTCGAGGAGAGTCCAGAGTCCATGTATGTCGAGTCTGTTACTCCTTTCATGAATGAAATTTCTGATTCCAAGTATGACTTGCCTCCTTTTTCTAATGATGATCTTAATAAATATCAAGAGTTAATAAAACAATGCCAATCAAAGAAAGCCCAACCCATCCATGAGGATACCCGGGTTATTAACCTAGGAGCCGACCAATGCCTTTAAGAGGTAAAAATTGGTACCACCCTAGATGATGAAGAAGAAGAATGGATGATCAGTCTTTTGAAGGAGTTTACCGAAGTCTTTGCTTGGTCTTATGAGGATATGCTTGGTATAGATCCCGCTATTGTGTAACATCGATTGTCGACCTATCCTGGGGTGAAACCAGTAAAGCAGAAGCTCCGAAGAAAAATGAGGCCAAAATGGAGTGAGAAGATCAGGGAAGAAGTTGTGAAGCAGTGGAATGCAAGGTGGCTTCTACAAGTGGTGAAGTACCCCCAATGGTTGGCTAACATAGTCCAGTACCTAAGAAAGATGGCAAGGTATGAATGTGCGTAGACTTCCAGGATCTTAACAAGGCAAGCCCTAAAGATGACTTCCCCTTACCTCACATTGATGTATTGGTGGACAACACAGTAGGTCATGCCCTGTTATCATTTATGAATGGATTCTTGGGATACAACCAAGTAAGCATGCACCTAGAGGATTGTGAGAAGATAGCCTTCACCACTCCGTGGAGAACCTATTGTTACAAGGTGATGCCTTTTGGACTAAAGAATGCAAGGGCAACTTATCAGAGAGCAGCTATGGCCATATTGCGTGACATGATGATCAAAGATGTGGAAGTCTATGTGGATGACATGATAGTGTAGTCGAAAGATCTACAGGGGCATATTCCCACACTAAGGCGATTCTTTGAAAGGATCAAGAAGTATCAGTTGAAGTTGAATCCTTAAAAGTGCATATTTGGGGCAACAACAAGAAAGTTGTTAGGTTTCTTGGTGAGTCAAAGAGGCATTGAAGTCGGCCCTATCAAGATCAAGGTAATTCAGAAGATGCCCACACTTAGGACTAAGAAGCAAATACGAGGATTTTTAGGTCACATCCAGTATATCAGCAAATTTATAGCTTAGTTGACTACAATCTATGAACCAATTTTTAATCTACTGAAGAAGATCAGCCCATGGAATGGAATGACCAATGCCAACAAGCATTGATAAGATCAAAGGATACCTCATGAACCCACCCGTATTGACACCACCGGTGGAAGGAGAACCACTTCTGTTGTACTTATCCGTAGGAGAATATTCCATAGGTTCGTTGTTAGCACAGAAGGCGACCGGTAAGGAGCTGAGCATGCCATATATTACCTCAGTAAGAAGTTCCTGGAGTATGAGACACAGTATACATCTTTAGAAAGAACTTGTGCCACATTAATTTGTGCAACAAAAAGGTTACCTCTTTGAGAAACCAGCCCTAATAGGAAGGATGGCCCATTGGCTACTTTTGCTATCAGAGTTTGACATCACCTATGTTACTCAGAAGTCTATCAGGGGGTAAGTTATAGCTGATCATTTGGCTACACACCTCGCGGAAGATGGAAGGGCCTTGGGTGATGCCTTTCCTGATGAAGAGATCACAGCAATAGGAGAAGAAGACGTAGCTAATGAGTAGCAATTGCTCTTTGATGGAGTAGCTAATCAAAAGGGGTGTGGTGCGGGAATATTGCTTGTCACTCTTGAAGGCCTTTATTTTCCTTCATTATTCTGCCTCGATTTTCCCTGTACCAACAACATTGTTGAATATGAAGCTTGTGCTTTGGGACTAGAAATGGCCCTGACCATTGGGGTTAAAAGGATCAAGGTGTATAGAGATTCAACCATTGTCATTTGTCAAATGCAAAGAAAGTGGAAGACCAGAGATGACAAGCTGAAGCCGTATCAAGAACATCTGGAAGAGGTGATTGAACACTTTGAGAAGATCTCATTCAAATACTTTTAGAGAGATAACAATAGGCTTGCTGATGCCCTCGCAACCTTGGCATCCGTGGTAGAATGCAACCCTATGGCTAGGGTCCGACCATTCTTTGTAGAACAAAGAAGTAGGCCCATTTATTAAAATTCGGTGAACTCTCTCACTGTGGATTGTCGATCTTGGTTTGCTCACATAGTGGATTTCATCGGAGAGAGAAAGAACCTGAGTGGAGCAACTGACAAAGAAAAGAAGTTTCTAAGGAGATATGACACTCAGTTTATTCTTCAAGAGGATTTGTTATACAAGAGATCCTATGACGGAATACAATTGTTGTGTGTAGATGAGGAACAAGTAGCAACAATTATGGAGGAAATTCATCAAGGCCTTTGTGGATCCCATATGAATGCCAAGATGCTAGCTAAGAAGATCCTCAAGCTAGGATACTATTGGAACACGATGGAAGTAGACTATGTAGGCTATGTCAAGAAATGCCACAAATGTCAGATATTTGCTAACATTATACATATCCCGCCAACAGAGTTGCATTCGCTTAGTTCTCCTTGGCCATTCTCTACTTGAGGCATTGACATCATTGGAAAGGTCAACCCCAAAGCATCCAATGGTCACGAATTCATCTTGGTAGCCATTGACTATTTCACTAAGTGGGAGAAGCTCAGTCATATGAAGTCCTTATATCTACTAAAGTAGCAAAGTTCATCCAAGAAAATATCATTTCACGTTATGGAGTACCTCAAGAGCTGATATCGGATCAAGGATCCCACTTCTGGGGCAAGACTGACAAGATCTACACAAAGTTTGGTATCAAGAGGCATCGCTCTACCACATATAGGCCACAGACCAATGGGGCAGTAGAAGAAGCTAACAAGAACATCAAGGTGATCTTACAGAAAATGACTGAAACACACAAGGATTGGGTGGATAAGTTACCACTTGCTTTATGGGCATATCGGACTTCTATGCGATCCTCGACTGGGGCAACCCCTTTCTCTTTGGTATACAGGATGGAGGTAGTTCTACAAGTAGAAATCATAGTACCATCCCTAAGGGTGCTCCTTGATAGTCAGCTACCTGAAGGAGAATGGGTGAAGGCTAGACATGACGAGCTCAACTTTCTCAATGAATGGCATATGAAGGCCATGGATAATCTGAAAAAAATATCAACTGAGAATGGCAAGGGCCTTCAATAAGAATGTGAAGCCCCATCACATAGAAGAGGGTGAACTTGTTCTTTGAGAACAAAGAGCCCCAATTCATGACCCAAGAGGAAAATTTAGGCCCAACTGGAGTGGCCCATTCACTGTTAAAGAAATTCTACCAAGCAAAGCTATGAAACTCATAAACCATAGCGATGAAGAAGTACCCGGACTGGTCAACATGGATCAGCTCAAGAAATATTGTGTCTAATAGGGTGAATAGCCCGAACTACGTCAGACCTAATTCCTCTCAAGGGATACGTAGGAAACTTGACATGTGCAAGTGCGGTCCTAACAACATCAAGGCAGTAAATTGGTTCCTAAACTAATAATCAAGGTATCTTAAAAGATCATCATAATTTGTGTCCCCCATGAATCACCATTTGCCATGCAAGGCCATTAGGTATCTGTCATTCCCCTATGGTCCATCGATTCTTATCCAGGATTCTATCCCCTAAGAATCACCATTTGGCATGCAAGGCCATGAGGTATCTGTCATCCACCTATGGTCCTTCAGATTCTTTTCTAGGATTCTATCCCCCCAAAAGTCACCACCTGGCACCAATTTATCAAGGCCAGTTCACTCCCCATCCTTGATCAGTGAAAAAAAAAAAAAAAAGAACTTGATGCAACAATGGTAAAGGTTTGGTTGTGTTAGTAGTTAATGAGTAATGCTTTGAAAAATCATCACATCTTCTCTTTGCTTGTGATAACTGCAGGATAAGTCATGAGTTCCTTGGATGAGACATTGAGGAAATGGACCTTGGACATAAGCATAGTGGCACCAGAACTGCTAAAATCCATCAATATGTCAATGCTTAACCGAATAGGGTGCATTAAGCTACATCACAATTTGCTCTGATAGATCCCTCAGTATTGGGATGTTGATCTTCATATATTTCAGTTTGGATTGGTTGAAATCTATCCAACTCTCGAGGAATTCCGAGTTTATATGTCATCTCCACCTAAGGGCAGATTGATTCGACCATCTTTGAAGAAACATCATTCAGAAGAGATTCAATACTTTTTCAGATGAGAAAAAAGGAAGCAAAGCAATTTGTTAGATATGAAAAGATTGACATCCTTAAGGTGGCTAGGATCTTCATTCAATACCTACCACTAGGAGGAATCCATCAGCATAGGTCACAAGATGCTTATTTATTGTGCATGATAGCTCGCTATGTTCTCCAAACTTCGAGATGTGATGCACTAACTGTCTTGATGGAAGTGATAAAACAATTGAAGAAAGGAAGAGATATCATTCCCAAAATCCTTGCAGAGACATTCAAGGGATTTGATGACATGAGCCATAGCCATAGATTTTAACTCGACCATTATCGTGGAAGTCCTTCCATTTTCCAACTATGGCTACTTGAACAGGCCATTGAATAGAGGTCAACTCGAGGCTCTTGGTTACTAAGAAAGAAGGGAAGCCCCAAAATTCAAACTCATTGATGATTGGGAAGAATACCTACAAGGAAGAACTACAGAGGACATTGCGTGGAAATGTCTAGGAAAGCCACAAGAGGATTTTCTGATGAAGACCCCTAGCTACAACTATGTCAGATTGATGGGATTGACTCACACATCCTTTTATTTGCCTACATGCATCAGTCGACAATATGGGCTTGTGGCGATGGACCCGGAAGAGTTAGTGAACTTTCACCCATCCCAAGAGTTGTCTCCCCACCTTGTTGCTTACCTATCTTGCCTATGGTAGGAAAGTTGTTCCTCTTTTCATGTAATTCACTTGGTAATAGAATGAAGAAATATTTGGACTTTCAGTTTATCCCGATTATTCTAATGAAGACTTGAGTTGTGGAATTGATTATGCCTAAACATTTCAAGCCATAAACAAAAAAAAAAAAAAAAAAACGAAGATTTTCTTTGTGTCAAAGATAGGTTTTCATTCATAAAATGCTAAAATTAACAAATAAAGGGGATGGAAAAAGAAATATATATATATATATATATATTTATACATATGTTTGTGTTTATAGGAAATATAGGAACAAACCCCTATATGTCAAAAGTCATCATCTATTCCATGATCGGCATCATCATTATGAAAGGCTGTAGAACTGGAGGGTCCCAATCCTAAGCTCACCAGCCTCTGTGCCTGGTCCTCAACCTGTCTTCGTAAATGGGCAATCTCCTATCGGTAGGAGCTAACCTGTCTCCTCAGAGTATTGTTCTCCCTTTCCTGGAGAACACGTGGAATGGTCAAGAAAAGAAGCAATAAAAGAGCAAAGAGGCTAAGGACAGGAAGGTACCTTCTCTACCATGACCTCAGACAAGCCATGATGCATCCTCCTGAGTTCAACATAGAGCTCCGAAGACACCTGAGAACAAGCATGTTAGTCAAAAGAATTAAGAATCAGTTCAAAAAGAAGTATTTTGATACTCACACAGTCATATGGGATCGGAAGTCCGAGGAAGCCATCTTTGTCCTCTCTACACTCCAGAAGCTGAGGAATACCCATATGGGTCACATTGGGATAGGACCAACCTGGGAATCCACTAAAAGGACTAACAGCCATCCGAAGAGACCCCCTCACAACAATGGAAGCCTCGACCTGAGATGAGGAGGCAACACCTGCTCGGGATCAAATGGTAGGGGGAGCCAAATAGCAATAAAAAAAAAGAGGAGAATTTGAAAGAATAAAAAAATGTTCAAGAAAGGAAACATACATGTGGCCCCCTGGGACCAAAGGGAGCACAAGCGGTCTCCTCCTCAGGGAAAGTCTCATAATCCCTACTATCATCCAACATAGCATCGTCCCACCCCCCTTCAGCCCAGATCTCTACCTGACTCTCAGGGAGATGCTCTGGGTAAGGCATGGTCGACGGAGGGAAATAAAGAGCAGAGCATGTGACAGGAGTAGACCACTGAGGAGTAACATGCTCACAAAGATACCATGTGTGGCCCCAAAAACCCCGAAATAACACACGACTCTCTGTCAGGAGCTTGACCCAAGCAAACTCATCAGGAAAGAAGGGTTGGAAACCTTAGAATGGCCTCCAGTTAACCTACAAAATGAAGAAGAAGTAAGTATAGCACAAGACAAAGGAAAAGCTTGATACTAGATTGTTACTTACCTCTATGAGAGCATCCAGAAGGGAGCGAGGGGTGGTCTCGGTGGGATAGCATCGGTTCCTCGATGTCCGACTATCTCCCCATCTGCTTGCTATGGGGAAAGGAAAACTCAAAGAGTCCTTCAGCATAGGGGCAAGGATCTCTATATGCTTATAGCACCAAACCTGAATTGAGAAATCAAAGTAAGGACGTGCAATAAAAGAAAAGAGAAAAGAACAACAGGAAATGCAAAGTTACCGAATGTAGCCAGCCCCCTTGAGGTCCCTATCTACATATGCCAGTAGGTCTAGAGTCCACAGTAGATATGCATATACGGCCCCGCCCCAGTTCAAGAATCGATCTCCCAAAGGCTCCAGAAGAGGGCCACCATGGGGATGTCTACTCCACCCCGAAAATCACTAAAGAGGCACTGGGCCATAGCAAATAACAGGAAAGAGCGGGTCACCTATGCAAGGTTACCCGAGTTCACTCTCAAGTCCCTCCTCATCCAGCAGGCAGTAATCACACCAAGGCAGATATGTGTATCATCGCTCGAAATCTCAATGCTCGTCAGCTCTAGGAAATCCTGTGCTGACAATGTCTCGGGAAGCAAAAGAGGCCTCCCCCCGTAGGGTATGCCAGTCAAGCCATAAAAGAATAAAGGAGTAATCGTGATCTCACCGGTGGGAAAATGAAAGGAATGGGTGCTCGGCCACCACCTCTCCACCAAAGCTCGCATCACCACCGAGTTGAATTTCCTAGTCTCTAGTAGAGCCAGGCGGCACAAGTAGGTAGAATTTATTTGTCCCTATGCTCTATGAGGGAGCATTTCATACCGCTCCCGAACTACATTGGGGTGCCCATATCTAGCTACTATGGGGGTGTTCCATCACCATGTTCCTATAATAAATGCAAAAATAAAAAAAGAACAAAAAAATATAAATGCACAAGATAAATAAAAATAAAACTTACCCATTTATCCCATGCCGCATTGCAGATGTGATCTCGGGTCTTCAAAAGTGTCTGCACGGTGTACCAGTCTGTGTAGCTGTCATCCCTTTGGGAGGATGTGTTGCATCTCCCCAATCCCCAGTCGGATCTCCCCTGGAGTCCTCCTCTTTCTCCCATCAGCCATGTTTCACAAATTGTAAGGAACCACAAAAATTTTCACAAATTGCAAAGGGCCCCTGAAAGTTTCACTTATTGTAAGGAACCCCATAAAGTTTCATAAATTGCAAGGAACCCCAAAAAGTTTCATAAATTGCAAAGAGACCTAGAAAGTTTCCCAATTTGCAAAGAAGCCTAGGAAGACTTCAAATTCTCCAAATGTTCCCCTCCTCAAGAACTACGAAGAACTTCAAGGAGACTATGAAGAACTTCAAAGGAAAACTCAAAGGAAACCCGAGAAAATGTGAATCTTCAAAAAAACTAAAAACCCGTGTTCATCCACTCACAAATCATTCCAAACTCAGTAAACTCAGAACAGTGAGTGAACAGGAGGTGGGGGACCATTTTATGGTTAAAAAATTCTTTCTCCACAAAAAAAAAGAAAAAAAAGATTCCAATTCCAAGGTGTAATTTAAAAGTTCTTACCACCAAAAAGGAAAAATTCAAAATAAATCCTCATGGTAGGTGAAATTGGAATCACATGGCAAGTAGAATCTACTTGGTAGATGAAAACACATGAAAGTGAAATTGGTAGATGAAAAGTCAAAATTGGTGAGGTAAATGGAAATTACCACATAAAGACTCTAAATCAAGCATCAAAATTCTAAATCAAGAGTCAAAATCAAGCATTAAAAGGCAAAACATCAAGATTCAAAATCAAGCATCAAAATTCAAATAAAAAATTTTAAAAAATCGAAATTCCAAATCAAGAGTCAAAATCAAAAGATTCCAAATCAAGGCTCAAAATTCAAAGTTCAAATAAAAAAAAATCAAGATTCCAAATTAAGGCTCAAAATTTAAAGTTCAAATCAAAAAGCTCAAGAGATAAAATTCAAAGTTCAAGAGCCCCACTCAAGAAAAGAACAAATCTCATTGAATCAGCTCTGAGTAACCCGATCTCATGGATCAGCCCCTAAGACTTGCGGATGGAAGTCCATCCTAGGAAGAACATTTTTAATGTACTAACATCTTCTGCAGGGAGGGCTCAAATCTCTGCAAAAGGTGGATCAGCCCCTAGGACTGGCGGATGGAAGTCCAGCCTAGGAAGAACATTTTTCATGTACTGACATCTTCTGTAGGGAGGGCTCAAATCTCTGCAAAAGATGGATCAGCCCCTAGGACTGGTGGATGGAAGTCCAGCCTAGGAAGAACATTTTTCATGTACTAACATCTTCTGTAGGGAGGGCTCAAATCTCTGCAAATGATGGATCAGCCCCTAGGACTGGTGGATGGAAGTCCAGCCTAGGAAGAACATTTTTCATGTACTAACATCTTCTGCAAATAATGGATCAACCCCTAGGATTGGCGGAAGGAAATCCAACCTAGGAAGAACATTTTTCATGTACTAACACTTTCTGTAGGGAGGGCTCAAATCTCTAAAAATGATGGATGAATCCCTAGGACTGGTGGATGGAAGTCTAGCCTAAGAAGAACATTTTTCATGTACTAACATCTTCTGCAGGGAGGGCTCAAATCTCTGCAAAACAATGGTTCAATACTTCAAAACAGGATTGAAAGGGCTCTAATTTCTTCTCTGTCATCAGCAGCCCGGGTAAGTCCTCAACTCTAAAGTAGTTAAGAGATATTATCTATTGCACTTTCAACTCCATCACTGATGAGCAAGATGAAGGCAGTACATGCTCCGGGTGACAAAATGTGGTAGTTCTTTTCTTTGTCCTTCGGATGTTGGTATAGGCCTCGGCCAAAGAGGGGCATTCTGTAGACAACCAATTTTGTCACCCTCCCCCGGCTATGATGACATACGGATCTTAGACATGACTTTCGTTTTCAATTGATAGAGGTGATAACTGACTAAGGTAACTATTCCCAAGAGCATTCCACACTCACCCAAAATTCCCAGAAAACCCACGCGAGAGAAAAGAAGGGTCCAATTATGACATTTTATAGATGAAGAAATCTGGTCAAAGTGACCACATAGATGCATAGTACTCAGAATTATAATTCCAACGATATATGGTACGTCAAAATTAGACCATCAGATCTCCCGCAATCATTCCCGAAAGTCAAACTTTAAGTGCCCAAACCCAGCCCATGCGAGCACCCATGCCTTGCCTTGAGTGCCCAAGCCCCGCCTATGCGAGCACCCTTACCTTGCCTTAAGTGCCCAAACCCCATCCATGCCAGCCCCCATGCCTTACCTTGAGTGCCCAAGCCCCATGTGCACACGATCAAGCCTTGTGTGTACCCGACCAAGCCCCGTGTGCACTCGACCAAGCCTTGCGCATGCCCGACCAAGCCCCGCATGTACCCAATTGAATCCCATGCATTCCTAACTGAGTTCCGCACTTTCCCGACCAACTCCCATGCATTCCAACACCCATGCCAAAGCTTAAACGCGCATGCAGTAGCCCCAACCCCACTATCGAAGCCCCAACACCTAGGTAGGAGTTTCAGGACCCCAGATGGACCTCCAGCACCTGTGCTAGAGTTCCAGCACCCCCACTGAAGCTGTCGTACCCCTATCGAAGCCTCCATCACTCCCTCCGACAATCGAAATCCCCCTCCCGATAGTCGGATCGGAGAAGGAATTCCCTTTTCACCCGCCAATGTACCCTACACTGCCCTACTAGAGTACCCTACACCGCAGCCTCCTAGTGGTCCAAAAAGGAATCTTTTACCTTATTGTCCCAAAAAACTTACCTTTCACCCCATTAGCTATTTTTTATTACCCTTCACCCCATTGGTCCAAAATTTCTTACTTTCACCCTATTAGTATAGGAAAATTACTTTTTACTACCATTGGTTGAGAAATTTTCTCTCTCCTCCCTATTGGTCCAAAAATTCTATAAATACCCACCTCTTTTAGATTTAACACAACACCAAACCCACTAAGGTTACCCCACACTCCCAAGTAGTGAAGCTCTACCCTCCTCCCCTTCCCCCCTTGAGGTTTTTCATGTCTTCGGAGAGATCTTCATAAGATCCAAAGTTTCCTTTGGATCTTTGAAGTGTTCTTTAGGCCTTCGGGACTCTTCAATCCTTTGCTTTCTTTGAGTGAGATTTTTAGGAAAGTTCCCTCCTTGCCCTCCAATAGCCTTTCCCTAGTTGAAGCTCTATCTGAGTGCCACCTCAGCCTCGCCCTTCGATAGCCTATCCCCAGCGGAAGCTCTGTCCGAGTACCACCTTAGCCTTGCCCTCTGATAGCCTATCCTCAAGGGAGGCTCTATTCGAGTGCCACCACTACCTAGCCCTCCGATAGCCTATCCCCAGTGGAATCTCTATCAAAATACCACTTCAACCTATGTTCGGAAATAGCCTTACCTAACCAAAGCTCTGTCCGAACCCAAACCCGAAGGCAACCGTTCCTAGTTGGAACTCTGCCCAAATATTATCATAGTCAACATCTCTCGAGAAAGGAAGTTGGAGGTCAAGACCATCTTCCCCTGAGCTTGGAGAATCCAACAGAAAGTTTGTACTAGCATCAACCAGGGGTTCCACCCCTCTGGACCCAAAACAGAGGTCAAGTTTAGGTACAATTTCTCAGTAGAATTAGCGATGTAGACTTTATATAAACCTTGTTTAAATGTATATATTTATTTAAATTCAGTCAATGTACATATGTGTGATAACTTAGCCATGCATGCGGAATAGAAATAATCGTGAAAAATATTTGTTCTCAAGCATCTAGTAGGATGATCAGTTGAACTGGGTAGATTTGGTGCCTAACACCTTTCCAATTCTACAACCTGACACTTACCCAAAATCTCTGGACTATACCAGGTTTCGGACCCTTTTCTCTGGAATTGGGCCCACCCTCGAGTCCTCGGCCCATAATTCTAGGTGGTGACTCTAAACTCTTTTGTATGATCCCGATCCCGATCCCTGTATTGGACCATCACCAAACCCCATCTTGAATGATGAACTTTACACTCTTACAAAATAGGCCTCCACATATCTTTGAACGGTAATGCGGCGACTCAGGGCCCGCAGGGTAAGCACACACAACACGCCCCTTCCTCATTAGAAAAAGAAAGAGAGGAGAGAGGATGAAATCGATGCAAAACCTTTTCTTCCCTCCTCCATAAAGGACGGGAATGGCAAAACACATTTTTCTAGCCACTACCCTAGCATAATGCAACCCATCCCGACATCCCTCAGCTTCTAGAACGTAGACTAGATAGAGATGCTTCTCTTGGCTGCCCATTCCATATGACTATGTGAGTATCCAACCACTTCTCATTTGATTGTCCTTTAACTCCTTTTAGCTGACATAGTCTTCATTAGGTGTCTCCGGAGGCCTATGCTGAGATTATGAGAATGCACCAAAGTTTATGTGAGGTGGTGCTTGATAAGGTATCATCCCTTCTCTAACATTGTCGTTCTTCTTTATTTGCCCTTATTTTAACCATTCCCTATATTTCCTAGGAAGGGGAGAATGTTGTCTTAAGGGGACAAGTCAGCTCTCAGCAACAAAAACTTTCCCCGTGTAACACGCAGATTCAGGATCTTACTCAGAGGATGGAAAACTCGGGATTAGCACCTGGTAGATCCTCGATGTTCCACGAGGATGGCCCCGAGTGCGACTTAGATGAGGATTTTTACTCTTAGGGATCTATTCATGTAGTTCCTACAGGCATAAGCATATGTATATCTTTTTTTTTTCTTTTTCCCTCCCCATGTTTTTTCTTTTTGTATTTCTAGACTTGGCATTTTATAAATGGAAATCTATCATTAGCATTAAGAAATCTTCTTTATTTATGATTTTGAATTCTTAGGCATGATTAATTCTACAACTCAAGCCTTCATTAGAATAATCAGAATAACATGAAAATCCAAATATCACCTCACATTACTACCAAGTGAATTACATAAAATGGAAACAACCTTCCTACCACAGATATGATAGGTAGGTAACAATGTGGGAAGACTATTCTTGGGGTGGGTAGAAACTCACCAACTCCTTTAGGTCCTCTGCTTTCAGTCCATACTGTCGGCTGATGTAAGTGGGCAAGTAAAAGGATGTATGTGTCATGCCCTGTTCACACAGAACCGGACCAATGACTGAGTTAACTCCGATTAACCCAAAACCTGCCAGTATCATCTGATACACTACCTCACCACAGCATACCCACATCTAAGATAAGTGTTCAAAAGTTCAGCGAAAGACTTAAATTACCTGTAAATATCCCCAATATATTTGATACCTAAATTGTAGTATATAGCTAAGTACATGTGGGCCCGTAGGCATGATATTTACACAAAAAGAATAATAATTTACATATCAAGTACACAAAAGGGGAGGTCATCAAAAATAAAAAAAAAGTGAAATCCTGTACGATGTCATTACTGCGGTCCCGCAGCATAGCCCTCGCACATGCAATCAGCACCGTGCTCATACTCCTCAGGGACCCACCAATCCTCGACAGGATACTCGACTATGGGGCCTGACTCCTGATCTTCAGGCAGGTGACCTACAAAATCATCTAAAAGAGGTGTGCACGTGGGATTAGCTTACTAGCTCAGTAAGTGAAAAGAAAGACCACACAAACATTCACATCCATATGCACTACATGCAATGCAATTCATTTTAAATCTTATTCACCTAAACAACATTACTAAGTCTTAGGTTATGTGCTACTCACAACCACAGTGCACGCATTCCTTGGGTACGAGTCATGAACTCCATCCCGCGATGCGCCCATAGGGTTGTCAGAGAAGGCCTACTGTGAGTACTCAGAAAAGTAAAGCATGCCAACCACCGATTCTCAACATAAAAGTAAATGACAGAAATGTAAAGGTGTCGACCCCAACAATTTAAAAGCAGTACGATTGGCCTTCTTGAATATACCACTGAGGTTGTTGACTATCCTAATGACCAGTCGGGCGTAAGTTTAACCACCATAGTGACTTGACAACCGTGATCACTACTTCTCCCCAAGTGATAACCTAACACCTCAACCCCTATTGAGAAGGGTCGTAGCACAAGGAATGATAATCCTAAACTGCATGCTCCTATATGACGAAGTATGATTGCATAGTACCACCGCTTCCCATACCACGAGCCACCACTGTAGTCATTTTCAAACCAATTACGGCGTCTAGTCTAATAATGCATCATGCACAGTAATCCAACCATTCATCATAAGCATATCAATCATTCAGCATTGAGAATGTAAAGCACAACACACATATCATAAATCATTTGTTTAGAATGCACAAGCAATGCGTGCGAATGGCATACGAGGATAACTAATCTACAAAAAATTTGCATGATGACATGGCTAGTCTAGATACAATTTAATGATGTAAAAACATGCCTTAAAATAAAGTCAAATGTCCTCTCCCCACTTACCTATTGGGTACAAAAGCTCACGTTCGGTACGGGTGAGATCTGGCGTGAGAAACATAAATTCTAGTGGAACCTATCATAAGCGAATGAGGTTAGCATTTCACCACTTTGGGGTCAAAACTAACAAGGTTTAATGTTTAAATCATGTTTAAAATCATAAAAGAAGGTTGCCCACCCGATTTGGGTCCATTCGGGCTCAAAAATCTGACTGGTGGGCCAATAGGTGGGCCAGACAGCCCACCGGTCCAACAGCAGGCCAGATAGCCCACCGGTTCAACAGGTGGGCCCCTATAGGTGGGCGGGTTCACCCGCTGGTCTTTGCCCGCCTGTTGGAATTAAGGTTCTGCCCCAATAGGTAGGCCCCTATAGGTGGGCAGGTTCGCCCGCCGGTCTTCGCCCACCTGTTGGTGTGAAAATTGGTTTTCTCTCTTAAAACACTCCTCAACCTTGGAAAAACCAAATGGGGCTATTCCAATTTCATTTTTCATACATCTAAGGTCTCATAAGATGATTCTAACCTAGATCAAAGTTAGATTTAAGGTTTGACAAGCAATCTTACCTTCTTTGCTCAAGAACTCTTCCAAAACCCCAAAATCACCTCTTAACTCAAGAAATCACCAATGCTTCTCAAATCTTGCAAACACTTCTTTAAACCTTTAAAGTCAACACATAGACCATCTATTAAACCTTAGATTCATCTTCTTAAGTGGGATTAACAAGATCTCAAGGAGCTCTACCAAAATCAAGGATTTCACTTGGGGTTTTGTAAAAGTTTAAGAAGTATAGCCTTCGCTTACCTCAAATCGTAGGTCTCATGTTGGGGATCACTTTTTCGGTGCCAGAATGAAAAGATCAAACATCGGCGTCACTTTAAATCATTTCTTCCTCTTTTTCTTTTCCTTTCTTCTTCTTCGTTCTCTTTTCTTCCTTTCTTTTCTCTATCTTTTTTACTTTTCTCACCCACTCTTTAAGGCATTAAATGAGAAAAAAGAAAAACTATAAGTACTATTTATACTAGATCATATTTAGCAACCACATGGGTGGGTCACACTGGTGGGCGAGTTTGCCCACCTGTGACCGCCCCCTTGTTGGTCAAAACTTAGCCAAACAATTGAGATTTCGATGGAATTCGACTCTCAGCATGTATCTCACTCTCGACACAAGATATATAATACATATACACTTTAGGATATGGCTACATACCAGTATTACCCGTACATGGCCTTATGATATGTGCATGTACACGGCTTGGGTACATCCGTCTCCTTTGGCACTGACTCAGACTTGTCTGGCCAACCTGTGTTCAAAGTCACCCTTGCCATCATGGTCCATAGGGAACTCGCCTTAACCCTCTCTAGTTTAGGTCCTGCATGGTTAAATCGGGTCAACCATGTAAGTAAACCAGGTTTTAAAAGTAGGGTATCACATTTACCCCCTCTTTTTGAAAATTTTATTCTCGAAATTAGTGTACCTGGTTGTTCGAAAAGATGAGGGTACTTGGTTTGGATTTCATCTTCTTTCTCCCAGGATGCTTCTTCAAGTGAATGGTTAGCCCATCGTACCTTTATGAAGGAAATGGAGCGATTGCGAAGGGTTTTCACTTTTCCAAAATCTGGAAGTGAACCTTGGGTCCCTATCTGAGACAATGCTCACTGGCACTCCATGCAAGCGCACTGTGTTATCCATATAAAGTTGTGCTAACTTGGCCATAGAGAATTTGGTCTTGATGCGAATGAAATGAGCAGTCTTAGTAAGCCGATCAACTATCACCCAAATCGCATCCATCCCCTTAGGCGTGCGTGGTAGTCTGGTGACAAAGTCCTTCGTAATCCTATCCCACTTCCAGTCTGGTATTGGGAGTGGCTGAAGAGTACTATAAGGTCGATGCATCTCAGCTTTTACTTTTTTGGCATATAAGGCAAGTCGCCACATGTAGGGCTATTGTGATTTTCATGTTTGGCCACCAGTAGTTTTGTTTGAGGTCCTTATACATCTTTGTACTTCCTGGGTAAAGTGAGTACTCAGAGCTATGTGCTTCTTGCACTATCTTGTCTTGTATCTCCAAATCATCGGGCACACACAACCTACCTCGAAACAATAATGCCCCGTCACTGGCTAAAAAAAAATCAGGGTTATTCATTATTTGCTCTTGAATCCTAACTCCGATCCGTTGTAACTCAGGATCCAAAGGTTGTTTCATTATCGCCTCTTACCTAATAGATGGATGCACCTATAGAGCTACCAGGGATACAGTTAACCATTTAATGTTTTCTAGTTGATATTCAAGCTCTAAGGTTGCTCCTTCATATAAGAGGGTTTCATCCATTAGCATCGCCTCTTATACGAGTTTTGGGCTGACTACTAAGTGTGAGAGTAACACAGTCTGTGCCTTCCGACTCAATGCATCTGCCACTACATTAACCTTGCCAGGATGTTACTGAATGTCACCGTTATAATCCTTCATGAACTCAAGCCATCTCCTCTGCCTCATATTCAAATCTCTTTGGGTGAAAAAGTACTTAAGGCTTTTGTGATCACTGTATATCTCACACTTCTCCCCATACAAATAATGTCGCCAAATCTTTAGGGAAAAAATGACTACGGCTAGTTCCAAGTCATGAGTGGGGTAGTTCTTCTCATATTCTTTTAGTTGTTGGGATGCATATGCTATCACCTTACTGCATTGTATGAGAACACAACCTAACCCGACCTTAGTAGCATCAATGTAGACTGTCATTCCACCTGTGCCTTCAGGGATGGTCAACACAGGGGCTGACACCAACCTTGTCTTCAATTCCTGAAAACTCTTCTCACATTCCTCCGTCCATTCAAATTTTACCCCCTTTTTGGTTAACTTAGTCATTGGTGCCGAGATCCAAGAAAAATTCTCAATGAAGCGTTGGTAGTACCCAGTTAAACCTAAGAAACTTCTAATTCCTGTAACGTTCTTGGGGTTTTCCCACTCTACTACTGCTTTTACCTTATCAGGATCCACCTTAATTCTATCCTTAGACACTACGTGTCTCAGGAATCCAACTTGCTTGAGCCAAAATTCACACTTACTATATTTGGCAAACCATTGTTGTTCTCTCAGCCTCTGTAATACCATCCTCAGGTGTTGAGTGTGCTCCTCTTCCATCTTAGAGTAGATCAAGATGTCATCAATAAAAATAATTACCCATTTATCAAGGACATCGTGAAATACTCGATTCATTAAATCCATGAATGCTTCCGGTGCATTGGTTAACCCAAAAGATAACACTAGGAACTTATAGTGACCATATCGAGTCCTGAAAGCTGTCTTGGGTATGTCGCCACTCTTTATCTTGAGCTGATAATAGCCTGATCTAAGGTAAATCTTTGAATTTACCTTTGCACCTTGTAGTTGGTCAAACAAATCATCAATGCATAGCAATGGATACCGATTCTTAGTGGTTAGCTTATTCAATTCCCGATAATCGATGCATATACACAAGCTACCATCCTTCTTCTTGACAAACAATACTGGAGCACCCCTAGGTGAAACACTTGGGCGAATAAACCCCTTCTCCAATAATTCTTGCAACTGCATCTATAACTCCCTCAATTCGGTTGGTGCCATCCCGTATGGAGCTTTAGACACGGGAGCTATTCCAGGAATCAAGTCTGTGGCAAATTCCAACTCTCTATCAGGCGGTAGCTGCATCAGATCATCTAAAAAGACGTCGGGAAATTCTTTAACCACCTCTTCGTCTTCTAGAGGTGTAACCATTGCATCAACATCAAGTATCGATCCTAAGTAACCCTGACATCCACTTTCCAACAACTTTACCGCTTGAAGAGGAGAGATGAGGACCTTTCTAGCCCATTTTATTTTATCTGCTTGGTATACCAATTCTTTCCCTTCATCATTTGTCACCCTAATTAGTTTTTCAGCACACATCACATTTGCTCGATGGGTCAACAACCAATCTATGCCCAGTATAACATCAAAATTCTGCATGTTTAATTTGATGAGTTGTGCATCCAATTTCTTTCCACTGATTTCAACTGGGCATGACCAACATGGTTTTAGCCTTTTACATATAGGCATACTAACAATCATCTTATGATCTAGTGTCCTGGGTGACATACCAAGTTTCTCAGCAAATCTCTTAGATATGAACGAATGTGTAGCTCCTGAATCAAATAAGACATAGGCTGGTATACCCGATATAGGTAGAACACCTAGTGCAACAATGCATATAAGTATAGCATATCATCAAAATTTAGGATAAGGAGAATTTTAAATTAAAATGTACCTGCTACCACTTTTGTGCTGGCCTCACTTCCTCATCTGATAAGGCATACATTCTTCCTTGCGGTTGATTCCCCCGAGTTAAGGGAGGTCTATACACAGAGGGCTGACTGGATGGTAAGGCTGGTCTGACTCGACAGTCTTTGGCAAAATGCCCATAAGAGTGGCAATTAAAGCAATGGCTCTGTGACACCAAAACTAGGGCAGGGACCCTTTGTACTTAACCTGATGTAGATGGGGATGGGGTGGCCTTGTGACTATAGGCACCATACTAGTGTTCGAGCGAAAAGATGTAGAGCCCGGACCACCAGCTGGTCGAGGAAGGTAGCCTGATGGCCTATAGGGCTGTCTGTATGTAGGCCTAGAACTATACAAACCACGGTATACCTTGAATGAGTTACACATGTCCGAAAATGGATTAGTCCTCTTCCACAATCCAGGTGTGAGGGATTGTTCTCCCTTTTGCTTATCTTCCATGGTTTTAGCCTTTTGCACAATCTGGCCATAATCTGTCAAATCTAAGACCTCGAGCACTGACCCAATAGATGCCTCTAATCCCTTCAGAAACCTTGTAGCTTTTCCTCAGCTAACCTCATATGCTTAGGGGCAAAATGGAACAAGCTTTCAAACTGCTGCTGATACTCAAGGATAGTCTTATTCCCTTGAGTCAAGGCCATGAATTCCCTCTTTACGGTCTCTGAAGCTACGAGGGTAATGGTTTGCCAAAAAAAAAACTCCTTGAACTGCTCCTATATGGGTTCCAGATGTGCGGCAAACAATATAGGCTTAGAGGCTTGCCACCAAGAGTTGGCTTCATTCTTGAGTTGCAGCCCTGCACAAATAAGCTTTTGCGCCTCAGTGCACTCAACTACCTCAAATATCTTTTCTAACTCTTGGATCCACTGGTCCAGCTATAGAGGATCACTCCCCACCTTAGAGAATACAGGTGGCAAGTCCCTCTTGAAAGATTCCACTACCCTTGTCATACTATTCATTGACGGGTAATTGGGTGGGTATGCCAGATAGTAAGGGTACGGAGGGGGCACCATATATGGAGGAGTGCTGAGTGGCAGAATTGGAGTTGTACCTCCGGCTTGCTCATGTGGTGTCATACCAAGTGGTGCTCCTCCAGTTTGTGGTCCCATACCAGACCCTATAGGTGGGTCTTTTGGAGTAATTATCTGAGGATGTTGACCGGGTTAAGGAAGGCCTAAGTGTTGCTGTATAGCAACCATAAATGCCTGCTGTTGCTGGAGCATTTGTTGCTGGAAGGCTTGCTATGACTACTGGACTATGGTCGCAACATCACTAGGAGTGATGACAGGTGGAGGATCCGGAAGTGTGGTCAAAGGTGGGTCCCTTTGTGCCACCCCCTGGTCAAGGGTTTCTTGAGGCTATGGAAGTGGGGTTTGCCCCACAGAGTGGGACCTTCGAGGATTTGGTGGTCGACCGATAGGATAAGGACCACGTGAGGTTCCTCAAGCATTGCTATCGGGTCTTGTGAGTACCATCGTGTCCTTGCACCTGGATCATACCATACACAAAACATTGGTTAAGTACCTTAGAATTTACATAAGCACATAATTATTTTCCATTCTATGACATAGCCCACGAAATCAGTTTCACTCTATGGTTCACACACTCTTAGATTGACCTTAAACTTTCAACCTGGCCACATAATCATATGCCAAAACATGGGGTATTGTAGTGTATGATGTCTTACATCCAGCCACAGCTTAGCTCGGAGAGTACTGTGCTAGCACTTCGACAAGTAGGACGACGGTCCCGCTCAATTTTTTTTTTAAATTGTTATTTCCTTTATTATTGTTAATTATGTATTATTATTATTACTACTACAATTTATTATTATTTATTATTTTTTTTTTCCTACCGACGGGTGGCCACCGGCGGGCGACTCGGGTCGGGGCCCACCGGTCCAACCCGAGGCAGCTTTAAAGGGGCTTTTAAGCCTCTTCATTCTTCATTTCTCCTATCTACTACTCTTAGGCTCAACTCAAGGCAATTTTGAAGGGTTACTTGGTGCATCCACTCACGATCTCATTCAACGATTCCGTGGATTTTGAAAGATTCAAGCACCTTTCACTCTCAAGTAAGTCTCTTCTCCATTTCTCTTCTTGGAACATATATTTTGGGTGTTGAATCCATCCATACTTCCCAAAACTTGACTTCTTTCATATCTCTTTTCATAGAATAGTCTTTCCATGAGAATATGATGCTTCCTTTGTGACTCATTCATAGTTTTGGGCTTTACTAACCAATCTATGGGAGAAAATCCCAAACCGTGCCCTAATTCCTCCAATTTGGGGTTTTCTTCTATTTCTTCTCTTTTCTCCCTAACTAAAAACTCAATTGGGATTTTTTATCCTTGATTTGCACTTACATTGTTGGAATGATCATGGAAACTTGTATATGCTTGCAATTCTATCTCATTTCTATGAAAATCCATCTCTTTTGTGTTAGGTTTCTTGAAGAAAAATTTTTTTGGGGTTTCTATGATTCTCTTCACTTCGTTCCATACTTGTGAACAACTTTGAGTCACTTACCATTAATTGTCAGTGCAATGATATTTGACTTACACTTGTTGGTTGTATGCCTCGATGACCCCTATGATCATGAAATTTTTTTTTTCTTTTCCTCCAAAATTGGAAATCTCTCTCATTCCTTACACTTCAATGTCATAATAGAAATTTTTGTAATTCTTGGTTGTATAATGCTAGGTATTACTATCATTGACATGTATGCTTCAATTTTCACACTTTTATGGGATTTTCATTCTCTTGGATTGAACTTGTACATTGGAATTGGGGCTTTCTACCAATTGACACCAATTACCCCACTTGAGGAAATTCTTATGAGGCTTTCCATCACTTCTCACTTGCCATGCTTTATACTCCTTTGTTACTCTTCTATTTTGCAACATGCTAGTGGATGTCATGTTTGGGGATTTCTTTCTATTCCTTTCTCCTTGGCCTAACCACCCCTCTTTTTATAATGATCCACATTATGTATTTGGGTGCATTTACATGTGCTTGCTCACCCTCCTGTTTACTTCCTTTGTCATGCAACATTCTTATCACTATTTCTTCTCTTTTCTTACTAGGATGTCTTCTCGCAAGGGCAAGGAACCTGCATCCTCTTCTAATAGACGTAGGGCCACAACTTCAAAAAGAAAAGGTGTAGGGACTAGTTCCCCAGCTATTTGCACAAGGCAACAAGGACATGCCCCCATAGATCTTCTAGACTATGATGAAAGACTCTTCCGAGTATGAGGGCAGCAACGAATTGGCAGACCTTCCTAAAAAGGTCTGTAATGATGGAGAAAACTGTGGTAGCTTGTGATTTCAATAAGATTCAACTACTACACTAGGTTGGCAGTCCATCCTTAATATTGGCCACCCATGCTATGAACACCTTGTTTGAAGATTTTATTGTAATTTGGAGGTCTCTTACCAGTATGGGGAGTACTCAATCACCAGTATGGTGAAAAGGTTAACATTGATTTGACTATGGACACTCTTGCTAGTATTTTAGATATGTCATCAGTTGGGCATCAATTCTATAGCCCCCCAAGGAGTAAGCCTGTAGGCCCATCCTTAAGTTTGGAGATGCAGGACCACATTTACGAGATCATTTGTGGCAGCAAGGTGTGTTTAGATTCCGAGGGGACATACAACCTAGAGGCTTGTGTATTTGCTTGCTTGGTTCAATTTAATTTGCTCCCTAGAGGAGGTCATAGGAACCAAGTGAGCTTTATGGCAGCCTACATAGCCTTCTGCATCTACAAGGCCTTGGAGGGAGGTGCCGAGCATTTATGCTTGCCCTACATTATACTTAAGACTATAGAGCATCATGCCACACATCCTAAGGATGGAGGTTTCCCATATGGTAGGACCCTCACCAGGGTTTTCGAGTTCTTTGGTGTGGATTTGAGTGGTGAGGAGGGAAAGACTCCAGCGGACAAATTTAGTAGGGAAAACCTATGCAGGATGGGTCTCCAAGCTCTTATAGATGTGCCTCAGAGGGTAGGAGCTCAAGGAGGCAAGAACATGGAGGATGTCCACATGGAGGAGGAGGCGAATAGTGAGGAGGACGAGGATTATGTTCCTCAATTCGAGGAGGACTTTCTAGATGAGGATATCCTCGAGGAGCCTCTTGATTTAAGAGATGCTGATCCTAACTTTGCTGGGGCTGTAGACCCACAACATAGAGCCCCACCACCTGAGAGTGATGCATTTGACTTTGAGAGCATGATGACCAGCATGAGGGCCTTAAAAGATGGGCAAGATCAGCTTTTGAAAAGACTAGATGAGAGTGCTACTAGAGAGGAAAATATCTTAGAAAGGCAGGCTACATTAGAGAATTTCTTCCTAAGATTGAGCGAGGATTTGGACACAACGGCCAATGCTATTTGAGCAGACTTTACCCGACTCCGGAGGGATGTGCAACTAGTGAACGCGAGGTTTGATTACCACGATCGTCGGCTCAATATTAAATCGATGCCTAGGAGGGATGGAGTAGTAGAGCTAGATGATGACGAGGGTCACTGAGGACTTAGCTTACCTATCCTAATTAGCTTTTTACTTGTCTCTATATTGTTTATGTATTTATGGTGGATTATTTTTTTTTTATATACTTTTCTCTGTAATTTGGACTTGTTAGTGTGGTGTTATGATGTTGTTGGTGACTTTTAGTTAGTTTTGTCTACTTGATAAACTTATTGTAATTCGGTTGTAACAATGTTAGTTAGCCTTTGTTGATTATGCTTATATATATATATATATATATGTATGCTGCTGAAATTTTGTTAAATCCATACTCGATGGGTTATGCAATCAAATAACTAATCTTTTATTTTTTCCAAGCAAACTTTCTCTCATGCATGCCATGAAATGCAATAATTAAATGCAACCATTTTTTTTTTTGGCATTTAATTCTTTAAAATGTTTTACATTTACCCAACCCCATTTCCTATTATAGATTCTATGGGGTCTAAATGGTATGCTGCGAGTAAATAGAGCAACAGGCTCTGATACCACCGTTGTTATGCCCCGTTTACACAGAATCGGACCGGTGATCGAGTTAACTCCGGTCAACCCAAAACCTACCAGGATCATCTGATACACTACCTCACCATAGCATACCCACATCTAAGATAGGTATTCAAAAGTTCAGCGAAAGACTTAAATTACCTGTAAATATCCTCAATATACTTGATACCCAAATTGTAGTACATAGCTAAGTACATGTGGGCCGACAGGCATGATATTTACACAAAAAGAATAATAATTTACATATCAAGTACACAAAAGAGGAGGTCATCAAAAATCAAAAAAAGTAAAATCCTGTACGGTGTCATTACTGCGGTCCCGCAGCACAGCCCTCGCACATGCAATCAGCACCGTGCTCATACTCCTCAGGGATCCACCAATCCTCAACATGAAACTCGACTGTGGGGCTTGACTCTTGATCTTCAGGTGGGTGACCTGTAAAATCATCTAAAAGAGGTGTGCACGTGGGATGAGCTCACTAGCTCAGTAAGTGAAAAGAAAGACCACATAAACATTCACATCCATATGTACTACATGTAATGCAATTCATTTTAAATCTTATCCACCTAAACAACATTACTAAGTCTTAGGTTATGTGCTACTCACAATCGCAGTGCGCGTATGCCTCGGATACGAGTCGTGAACTCCATCCTGCGATACGCCTATAGGGTTGTCGAAGAAGGCCCACCGTGAGTACTTAGAAAAGTAAAGCATGCCGACCGCTGGTTCTCAACATAAAAGTAAATGACAGAAATGTAAAGGCGCCAACCCCAGTAATTTAAAAGCCGTACGATTGGCCCTCTTGAATATACCACTGAGGTTGCTGACTGTCCTAATGACCAACCAGGCGTATGTCTAACCACCACAGTGACCTGATAACCGTGACCACTGCTTCCCCCCAAGTGATAACCCAACACCTCAACCCCTGTTGGGAAGGGTCGTAGCATAGGGAGTGATAATCCTAAACCGTATGCTCCTATATGACAAAGTACAATTACATAGTGCCATCGCATCCCATACCACGGGCCACCAATGCACTCGTTTTCAAACTGACTACGGCGTCTAGTCTAATAATGCATCATGCACAGTAATCCAACCATTCATCACATAAGCACATCAGTCATTTAGCATTGAGAATGTAAAGCACAACACATATATCATATATCATTTGTTTAGAATGCACAAGCAATACGTGCGAATTGCATACGAGGATGACTAATCTACACAAAATTTGCATAATGACATGGCTTGTCTAGATACAATTTAATGACACAAAAACACGCCTTAAAATAAAGTCAAATGTCCTCTCCCCATTTACCTGTTGGGTACAAAAGCTCACATTCGGTACAGGTGAGATCCGGCGTGAGAAACGTAAATTCTAGTGGAACCTATCATAAGCGAATGAAGTTAGCATTTCACCACCTTGGGGTCAAAACTAATGAGGTTTAATATTTAAATCATGTTTAAAATCATGAAAGAAGGTTGCCTGCCCGTTTTGGGCCCATTTAGGCTCAAAAATCTGACTGGTGGGCCAACAGGTGGGCCAGACAGCCCATCTGTCTTCGCCCACCGGTCCAACAGGCGGGCCAGATAGCCCACCGGTTCAACAGGTGGGCCCCTACAGGTGGGCGGGTTCACCCGCCGGTCTTCGCCCACCCGTTGCGAAAATTGATTTTCTCTCTTAAAACACTCCTCAACCTTGAGAAAACCAAATGGGGCTGTTCCAATCACATTTTCCACATATCTAAGGTCTCATAAGATGATTCTAACCTAGGTCTAAGTTAGATTTAAGGATGTAAAAGAAATCTTACCTTCTTTGCTTAAGAACTTTTCCAAAACCCCGAAATCACCTCTTAACTCAAGAAATCACCATTGCTTCTCAAATCTTGCAAACACTTCTTTAAACCTTCAAAATCAACACAGAGACCATCTATTAAACCTGAGATTCATCATCTCAAGTGGGATTAACAAGATCTCAAGGAACTCTACCCAAATCAAGGGTTTCACTTGGGATTTTGTGAAAGTTTAAGAAGTATAGCCTTCATTCACCTCTAATCGTAGGTCTCATGTTGGGGATCACTTTTCCGGTGCCGGAATGAGAAGATCAAACCTCAGCGTCACTTAAAATCATTTCTTCCTCTTTTTCTTTTTCTTTCTTCTTCTTCATTCTCTTTTCTTCCTTTCTTTTCTCTCTCTTATTTACTTTTCTCACCTACTCTTTAAGGCATTAAATGAGAAAAAAGAAAAACTATAAGTACTATTTATACTAGATCATATTTAGTAACCACATGGGTGGGTCACACTGGTGGGCGGGTTTGCCCACCTGTGACCACCCACCTATTGGTCAAAACTTAGCCAAACAATTGAGATTTCAATGGAATTCGACTCTCAGCATGTATCTCACTCTCGGCATAAGATATATAATACGTATACACTTTAGGATACGGCTATATACTAGCATTACCCATACATAGCCTTATGATACGTGCATGTACACGGCTTGGGTACACCCGTCTCCTTTGGCACTGACTCGGACTTGTTTGGTCAACCTGTGTTCAAAGTCACCCTTACCATTATGGTCCATAGGGAACCCACCTTAACCCTCTCTGGTTCCTGCATGGTTAAACCAGGTCAACCATGTAAGTAAACCAGGTTTTAAAAGTAGGGTATCACAGTATGAGTCAATCCCATCAACCTGACATAGTTGTATCCAGGGACGTATGAGTTAATCCCATCATCTTGTGGCCACCATGGGCCTCCCCATGCAATATCTTGTGCAGTTCTTCCTTGTAGGTAATCCTCCCAATCAATGATAAGCTTGAATTATAGGGCTTCCCTCTTATCTTGGTAGCAAAGAGCTCTGAGTTGGCATCCATTTAACAGCCTGGTCAGCTTCAGTTTTTCAAGTAGCCAAATTTGGAAAACAGCAGGACTTCCTTGATAATGATCAAGTCCAAATTTATGGCTATGGCTCATGTCATCAAATCCCTTTAGTGTCTCTACAAGGACTGTGGGGATGATGTCACCTCCTTCCTTTAATTGCTTTAGCACTTCTATCAAAACAAGTGGTGCACCACATCCATAAGGTCGTAGAATATAGTGAGCTATCATGCAAACTAGAAAAGCATCCTGTGATCTTTGCTGATGGATTCCACCCAGTGATAGATACTGAATGAAGATCCTGGCCCCCTTCAAAATGTCAATCTTGCCATATCTAATGAACTACTTCATTTTCTCCTTCCCCCATCTAAAGAAATTCTGAATTTCCTCTAAGTATTCTTTCTTCAAAGATGGTTGAATCAACCTACCCCTAGGTGTAGATAACATACAAACTCATAATTCTTTGAGAGTTGGGTAGATCTCAACCAACCCAAATCGAAATACATGAAGATGGGTATCCCAGTGTTGAGGCACTTGTCGGAGTAAATTGTGATGTAATTCTACACACCCAATCTGACTGAGCATTGACATATTCATAGATTCTAACAGTCCTAGTATCATTATGTTTATGTCCAAGGTCCATTTTCTCAATGTCTCATCTAAAGAGCCCATGACCTTCCTTGAAACTATCACAAGCAAAGAAGAGATGTGATGATTTTTCAAAGTATCACTCATTAGTTTATTGACACAACCAAACTTTTACCACTATTGCATCAAAACATTTTTTTTTTTAACTAATCAAGGATGGGGAATGAATAGACCCTGATATACTGGTGCTGGGTGGCATCTTTTGGGGGATGGAATTCTGGACAAGAATTTAGAGGACCATAGGTGAATGACAGATACCTAATGGCCTTGTATGCCAAATGGTGATTCTTGGGGGACATAAGCTATGATGATCTTTTTCAATACCTTGATTATTAATCTAGGAACCAATTTATTGCCTTGAAATTGTTGAAACTGCACTTGCACATGTCAAGTTACCTACGTATCCCTTGAGAGGAATCAGGTCTAGCATAGTTTGGGCTGTTCACCCTTTCAAACATAATATTTCTTGAGTTGATCCATGTTGGCCAGTCCGGGTATTTCTTCATCGTTATAGTCTGTGAGTTTTATAGCCTTGCCTGGTACAATTTCTTTGACAGTGAATGGGCCACTCCAGTTGAGCCTAAATTTCCTCTTGGGTCATGAATTTGGGCTCTTTGTTCTCAAAGAACAAGCTCACCCTCTTCTATATGACGGGACTTCACATTCCCGTATGTATGCCGCACACACAGACAGTCCCATTGGAAACTTAGAAAAATCCCCTACCTACCCCAAACACCCTCAAATTCATCCCCTACCTACCCAGATAACCCAGAAACACTCCCAGGCCTGAAATCCTAGAAACCTTCACGCGGGAGAGAAGAGCGTCCAATTTTGGCTTTTATATATGAAGGAATCCGATTAAGATGACCATACGGATGGATAGTGCTCGAGAATATGATTTCGACGATATAAGGCACACCAAAATCGAACCAACGGATCTCTCGTAATTATCAACGAAAAAACCCCTAGTGTGCATGCTAGCCAGGAGGCCAGCCCGCACATGTGTTTGTTGCCTATGGCTGCAGCATGTGCATGCTACCCATGGCAGCAGCCCATGCCTACTGGCCATGGCAGCAGCCCATGGCTACTGGCCATGGCGGCAGTGCAAGGTTGCTACCCATGGGCTACAGTGCAAGGTTGCTGCCTACACCATGCACCATTCTAAGTCATGCCATGCACCACCCTGCCCACTGCCCTTGCCTGCTGGCCTGCGCCCCTTCAGGTACAGGCCCACACCCATGCCAAGCCATGCCATGCACCACCCTGCCCACTATCCTTGCCTGCTAGCTTGCACCCCTGTGGGCACAGGCCCACGACCTTACCCATGCTACCACACACCCCCTGCCCATACCTTGTTGCCTTTGTGCAAGCCAGCAGGCCAGCCCACGAGCGTGCACGCACTGGTCAACAGGCCAGCTCACACACATGCGTGCATTGGCTGCTGCCTATACATACACATACTTGCTGCCCATGCCTGCGCCCACTTGGCTGTTACTCATGCGTCATCCGTCACACACCCATGACATCGCCCGCATTGCCTACCTATACTTACCATACCTCAGACACTTTTCCCTGGTCCCGGACACCACCGTCAACGATTGGGATTGATGTTCCCCTGACCCGGTGGGTGAAGAAGTTCCCTCTTCACCCACTTAAAGCCAAAAACCCCCTTTTTTGCTAGTAATTCTCTCTCCCATAAAACCCCTTTTTTATCCATTGGACAAAAGCTCTCCCCACCCATTTTGGTCCAAACCCCTCTTTCACCTAGTGTATAAAAGACCTATCCACCCTCTTTAGGCAAGAACCTCCCATTTGGTCCGTTGGATAAAGAGGTTTCCTGTTCTCTATTCGCTGGAGAAACCTATAAATACCCTCCTCCTTTGGATTTGACACACCAAAGTCCCACCTCACTCCATTATAGTGAAACTCCTCCCGTCCCCTCTTGATTTTCTTCGGGTCTTTGGAGCAATCTTCATCAAGATCTGGAATCTTGTTTGGATCTTCGAAGTGTTTTCGGGACTTTGAAGATCTTCAATCGAAGGTCTTAGTTCAATCCAATTTTTTCCAAAAATAGTGTGTTCTTCAACCCCTTCCTTTGAGTGTTCTTGAGCTTTACCAAAAATAGAAATCCCTCCCCCTTGGGTTTCTTCGGGTCTATGAAGAGATCTTTGTCAAGATCCAAAACTCTATTCGGATCTTCAAAGTGTTGTTCGAGGCTTTGAAGCTCTTCAATCCACTTGTAGGTTCATCCGTTTATTTCCAAAATAGCCATCCCTAGCAGAAGCCCTGTCCGAGTGCCCCTAGAATCTTTCTAGAAATAGCTATTCCCAACGGAAGCTCTACCAAAGTGCCACCTCAGCCTAGCCCTCCCCTAACCTATCCCCAGCGGAAGCTCTGTTAGAGTGTCACTTCATCCTAAGCCTGAAAATAGCCTTCCCTTGCCAAAGCTCTTTTCGAGTCCATATCCAGAAACAGCCTTCCTAGTCAAAGCTCTGTCCGACTCCCAAACCTGAAAGTAACCATTCCAAGCCGAAACCCTATCCACACACCATTACAATCAACATCTCTCAAGAAAGGAAGTTAGAGGTCAAGACCATCTTCCCCTGAGCCAGGAGAACCTGAAAGATAGTCCGAGCCAGTGCTAATTGGGGGCCCACCACTCTTGACCCGAAACAGGGGTTAAGGTCAAGTATATTTTCTTAACCAAATCGTCATAATGTAGACCTTATATTAACCATGTTTTAGTGTACGCAGTTATTTAAATTCAGTCAATGTATATATGTGTGATAACTTAGCCATGTATGTGGAATACTAATAATCATGGAAAATGTTCGTTCTTAAGCATCTAGTAGGAAGACTAGTTGAACCGGATAGATTGGGTGCCTAACACCTTCCCAGTTCTACAACCTGACACTTACCCCAAATCTCTAGACCAAACCAACTTTCAGGCCCTTTTCTCCAGAATTGGGCCCACCCCCGGGTCCTAGGCCAATAATCCTAGGTGGTGACCCAAACCTTTTTGTATGATCCCAATCCCCATATTGGACCATCATCAAACCCCCGTCTGGAATGACGAACTTTACACTCTTACAAAATTGGCCTCCACGTATCTTCGAGTGGCGATACAGTGGTGCGGGGCCCTCAAGCAGAGCATACACGACACACCTCCCTCCCTCATCAAAAAGAGAAAGAGAGGAGAGAGGATGGAATCGATGCCAAGCCCCTTTTTACAAAGAGGGCGGAGGCATCTCCTGCCACTACCCTCACAGTGGTGACTCCACTGGGGACAAATGTCAAGCTTCCAACACTAGATGCTACCATTAAATGCAAGAATATTTTCCACCACATTTGTTTGAAAATGTGTTTGGCTAACCCCATGTTTGTAATTGTATTCACTGACTGCATCATGCATCGTGCTCGAAGTGAAATCATTTGGCAAGGGTACTCCTTGTCATGCCCGTACCCTTAGGGAGGTCAGTGCATGACATACTAAGTACTCTGAGAGCAAATGATATCAGCTTCCTGTACAAGAATGGAAGGTATTGTACGACGAGGATGTTGTAATTGTACCAGCACCCTCGGGGAGGTCCATGCACTTTATGACATTCTGAGATCGAATGCGTCATCAAACGACGAGAATGTCCTTATTTGTTCCAGCACCCTCGAGGACGTCCATGCACTTTATGGAATTCTAAGATTGAATGATGGTTACCCTACATTACACTTTTGCATACAATCACTCACGGTTCCACCACCCCGTGGCCAATTGCTTAACCTCGTGTGTAGTCACGAGTAATGGGCAAGGAAGTCACCCCCTTGATCTCGTACCTATGGGTATATCAAAAGGATCACGTACCTTGCAGATATAGATCCTGTCAAGGAAGCCTTGTCCATCCTATTGCATCTACTGCATGCTTGCATTACGTAGAATATAGATGGAGAAGCTAGAAGTGCCACAAGCTAACTGCAGAACTTGTTTGCGATCTTGAAAAGGAATATTCCTATATTATATTCCCATTATAAAGAATTGCTTTCCTAAGTGGGTTTCGGATAAAAGGTGTCCCTCCTCCTTAAGGAAAAATTCCAGACACATGACTCGTGGGCAATCCCGTCAGAGTCACGTCAAGTTCCAAGAAGTCCCAAGAAAATCAGGAGGAAAGACGCCTAGTGGGGAAAAGAGCAAGGAAAGCATGACTTAATTACATGAAATATTTTAATGGAATATTCTCGACAAGCCATTTGTATGAATTTTCCACTTATGACATTGGGTGGACCAGAGGCATTAAACCCTATCCACCCCCTATTATTAAGTGGACTAACTTTGGATAGATCATTGGTTGTTAATTCAGTGAATGTATGAACAAGGGGTTGGGAATTCAAGAATCTTAAAATAAGCCACTTTTCATTCAGGCACAATTCCACACCTCAAGTCTTCTCCACGGTCCCTTTGGACATGTCAGGGTAATCAGTTGACTCACCTAAGTTCAGTATCACCTCCGTCATCTCTCCACGATTGTCTACTACCAAGTGAGTACAGCCCAATTAGTATGGATCCACATGACTTCGAATCACCCGAACAGGCCTAAGTCTATCCCATTGAGACCTTGTAGATAGAAATGGCTAAAGTTAAGAGAGAAATAGCTCAGATCTTGCAGTCACTTTAGAATCCTCCCAGAATTGAGCTGGCATCGGCTACGGGAGATATAGAATAGAATGGAGCTATGGGTCACCATGGAAACTCTTCCCGAGTTGACTCAGGAGAACTCGAGCATGTCAAACAAACCGGTTAAAGAGGATCTTCACCTACCCATCCAAATGGTCAATGAGGGGCCTATTCCAGGGTTCCTCCTCCAAGGGTAGTGATTGAAGATGAAGAAGAGGAATTTACAGCACATATCCGGATGGAATCTTTGAAAATGACCGGGAAAGGAAAGTCAGGGAACAATTGGAAAAGTTGGAAAATATGTTCTGAGTAGGGAAGAGTTTGAAATGCCAAGTAGTAGTTCCAGATGAAATGAGTTTCTTATCTAGGGTAAGGATTACCAAGAAATTCAAGTGGCAGACTGACAGGTTTGATGGGTTTGGAGACCCCAAGGCTCATCTCAAAGTCTTCCTTAGCATTGCCAAGTTATGGCAACTTACAGATAACTAGATGTGGCAAGCCTTCATGTTAATCCTATCCGGGCCGGCACTAAGGTGGCTCACGCAGTTGGAGTCATCCCAAACTCAGAATTGGGCCACAGTGGTGAAAGCTTTCACCAAGCAGTACTCATACAATACTGAGGTAGATGTGAAACGTCGGGAGCTTGAGACGTTGAGATAGTAGCCTAGAGAAGGATTCAACGCCTTCTTGATGAGGTTCAGGGATAAGGCCCCCATGATGGTAGATCGGCCTTCAGAAGTAAAGCAAGTGGAGATGTTGATAGAAAACCTGTCAAAGCCCTATTATGATGTTCTTTACTATCAGTATTTGCAAACTTTTGATGCCTTAATAGCCACAAGAACACGTGTGGAAAACAGAATTCTGAGAGAGGCCCAGTATCAAGGATCCTCCCAAGATGCAAGCAAGAACACCCGAGTCAGATAGGGAAAGGTCTAGAAACTAATATGGTGAGCACAGTTCAGCAGTCAATCTCACCAACCACTTCTTCACAGCCCTTTATAATACAAATAGATGCACCCGCCCAAAAGGCCCCTCGCTCAAGAAGGCAATTTTTTTATTTGGGAATGCCTGTAATGACCGTATATGAGAAGTTAAAGAAGCAAGGATTGCTAGGGACAGTGGCTCCAAGAGTGATTAGCAGCCCTCCTCCAGCTTGGTATAGGGATCATGAATATTGTGCCTACTACACTCAGAAGGGCACAATACTAAAAGATGTTTGGGTTTACAGCATACATTTCAGGACTTGGTAGACAATAGAACCATTGAGGTTCAGGTCAAACAGCCTCCCAATGTTAATACCAATCCACTCCCTGATTATGTGAACAATTTGGATGAAGAAACTACAGAGAGTGATCCCACTCAACTCATTGTACCTAGAGCTCGGAAGAATCATATGAATGCCCGAGTTTATGAGAAAATCATGAGTCAAAGGGCTGGAATCATAAGGACTCCCAGAAGAAGAGAATCATCAGAGGAAGAATTAGAAAATCAGACACCCGTCGTTCATCCTTCCACATCAACAGAAGGGTCAACAGTACCACATTTCCAACCCCCACCATACCTTCCACCTTCACCATATTATCAGCCTTCACCATATCATCAACCTTTCCCCCACCATCAAAGTGGAAGAACCTCTTCATCCTATCACCCCCAATCTTTATATCCTACCTCACGTATCATTTCGTTTTCATACCATCATGCTTCATATCCCTCATCACCCTTATACCAATCCCATTCTCAAGGTTCGATGTATAACCCAAAGGAACGATGGACGGACGGGTACAATTGGAAGGAAATGCTTGCACTACCAGATTCCCCAAAAATGACCTCATCAATAGGGTCGATGAATGCATTAGGGGAAGACCAAGAAAGTGATCCCACTTCCCTAATTTAGCCTGTTGTATCTTCAGAAGATAATCCGAAAATAATTGAAGAAGTTATAGTTGATCTTCTCAGAGCAGTAGCCGCATTGGCCATAGGTGAGCAAATCAAAGAATACACTTCCCTAATCCACATAAGGAGTGATCCAGAAGATAATGAGTTAGGATTGGTCCAACTTTGAGCCAGTGATGACAAGACCAACCTTATGGAAATATTTCGGTTCATAGGCTCTGAATACTACGAGCATTTGGATGCCAGAGAATTTGATAGTCCAGAAGAATCTAATGAAGAATCAAGTGAGAGGGAAATCAATAAAGAAGAGGATGATGATGACGACGATGATGAGGATGAGGATGAGAATGATGGAGATGACTCTGAATCTCAGGAAGATGATGAGTATCCAAACTGGGATGACTACCTAAGGCCTGGGTACATTGATAATGAGGATGAGTCAGAATACTATCCACCAGATGACTAGATATGTTTCTTAGTCTATGCCATTAGTGTTAATGATTTGATGGTTGATCCGACAGTTTGGCATTTACCCTTCCCTTTGTATGGGAGGAAATGATTCTACATCAGATTCAGAAAGTGATGAAGGATCTAGAGAGCCGATGCAAGTTTATCTGGATGAACCCGAATCCACATTAGAGATGGAGGAAAAGCTATGTGAAGTGTACTCCAACACATTGAGAATGCAGGAGGGGGTCAAAGAAATTGACAACATGCTAGGTGAAGCAACTATCAGTGATCATTACTACCATGAGCAGTTAGATGATCTAAAGGAAATAGGGCCAGATGACACTTTCGTAGAGGTGGTAGATGATTCCAACAGCTTTTCAATGCAGTCAAGAAGCTCCGAGCCAGGGTTATGGATATTTTTGGAGGACCTCGACTTCCCACCCCAAACAGGGAAGGAAAATTAGAAGAAGAAGATGATTCTATGGTAGGGATAATCACCCTAACAAACAGCGATGATGAAGCTTGCTATCCCATGGAGATTATTGTAAAGAAACCTGTCGACATGATGGAAACTAGAAGTGGGAAAGACTACAAGGGCAAGGCTCTAGCAATAGAACAGCCAAGGGCTAATGAGGCCGGAACTAGCAGCTTGAAGAAAGAACCGGAGAACCTGGTCTTGGCTTAACTCAAGAAGTCCCAAGAAAACATCTCAATTTGAGGATTGTTGATGGCATCCCCAACACATTGTGAAGCAGTCTTGAAGTCCCTTACTAATGTGCAAGTGCCAATCGAAATAAATCTAGCACATCTAACACATATAGTAAGGGTAACATATGCAGTGCAATCTCTAATGTTCTCGAATTTATAACTTCCCAAAGGGGTCCAGCACAATCGAGCTCTCCATATCATAGTAGAATGCCTTGACAAAGTGGTTTCCCAAGTTCTTATTGACAACAGGTCAGCTTTAAATGTGCTACCATTAAGATCAGCAAAGAGTATTGGCATCAACTTGGAAGAAATGAAGCCAACCACCCAAACCATACAGGCGTATGACAATACCAAGAGGAAGATCCTTGGCATCATTACCCTTGCTGTAAAGATTGGCCCGGTGAAGTTCGACATTAATTTCCAAGTCATTGACATGCTAGCATCTTTTAACATGCTCTTGGGAAGGCTCTGGTTGCATCCTACGAAGGCAGTGTCCTCTAGTCCCTACCAAAAAATGAAGTTCATCAATGAAGGAAAGGTGATCACAGTAACTGGAGATCCCAAAGTGGTGAATACCTTGGCCAACATTGAAAATGGGGAAGAATAAGACCAAGAAGTCCAACTAAGTGGTTTTGAAAAGGGCACAACTTGTGCAGCCATTGCCAAAGAAGCTCCAAAAGAGGAAATCCTAGCAAACTATGAAGCCATCTGGAGTCCTCCAATGAATCAGATGATGAAGAATATGCAATATTTTCCTGGCATGGGACTAGGGAAATATCATCAAGGAGTTCCAAAGTAGCCTAGTTTGGCAGTGAACAAAGGGAAGAATGGTCTCGGGTACACTCCTCCGACCACCAAAGGGTAGAAAGTGCTGAGGATGACTAGGAAGATCTCTGTCTCTTACTACCCTACTCTCAATGGGTATTTTGTCAAAGAAGGAGAGGATTTCTCCTTTTGTGGAAATGTGGAGCCTTAGTTTGATGACACCGCAGCAAAGATGCAACCAGGATTTGAAGTGTTTTTCAAAACGAGTTCGACTGGGTGACTCATGAAGTGGAACAACAGAAAATGCTAGTCAATAAAGCTGACCAAGGTAGTTGCATCACTGAGATAGCAGAAATTGCACTGATTTCCTCTGGTGATCCTACAACATTGATCCAATCGAAGGAGGCACCTAGTCCTTGATTTCTCTTGAAAAGAGAATGGGAGAAGAAGATGAGGCTCACCTAGAGTTTTCCGCTTCCCATTGATTTAAAAGGCTTCATTTGCTCCCTCCTATAGGAGCCAAGAGCTCGAGAGCTACATGAGCTTAAGCCTCGCCCTTTCAGAGGAAGAAGTGTGTATACAAAGCAAAGAAGAGCTCAGAGAATGATGGTCTGTATGTACGATGCCCAAACCAACTACAACGGGAAGTCTCATGAAGGTGGTCAAAGTTGTGACCGAGGCATCGGGATGGCATCCCTCAATAGGCTAGAAAAGATGGACTTCATAGAAAAAGGATTGAGTCGTCTCCACCAATCTTCACCCCTCAGAAAGTTCAGCTTCCGAGAGCAGGGGATTGATCAGCTGGTATTCGTGAAGAAGTGGGCACCTGTCCAGAGGAACCATTGCACCCCTGAAGAAATAGCAGTAACTTTCTTGGAAGGAGAAGAAGGCTTTGCCACACCTCCTCATCCATCAAACCACTGAACCGCTCTTAAACTGGACAAGCATTGGAGAAAACTTCAAGTTTGCTCATGCTATTGAGTCAACCAGCCTGAATACCCCTGGTAAAAGCATCAAGCCAGTTATCGAGTCCATAGTCGAGTCTATTGTTTATGATTCTGTGTCAACCTCCCCTCTTAAGGAGAGTCTAGTGTCCTTGTATATCGAGTCTGTTACTCCTTCTCTCATGAATGAAATTTTGATTCCGAGTACGACTTGCCTCTTTTTTTTGATGATGATCTTAATAAATACTAAGAATTAATAAAACAATGCAAACCAAAGAAAGCCTAACCCATCCATGAAGATACTCGAATTATTAATCTAGGAACCGACCAAGGCCTTTGAGAGGTAAAAATTGGCACTACCCTTGATGATGAAGAAGCGAAACAAATGATTAGTCTTCTGAAAGAATTCACTGAGGTCTTTGCTTGGTCTTATGAGGATATGCCTAGTATCGACCCCAACATCGTGCAGCATCGATTGTCGACTTATCCGTGGGGAACCTATTGTTACAAAGTGATGCCTTTTGGACTGAAGAATGTCGAGGCAACTTATCAGAGACCAGCTACAACCATATTGCATGACATGATGAACAAAGATGTGGAAGTCTATATGGATGACATGATAGTAAAGTCAAAAGATCGGTAGGGGCATATTCCTGCGCTAAGGCATTTCTTTGAACGAATTAAGAAGTATCAGCTGAGGTTGAACCCTTAGGAATATGTATTTGGGGTAATAGCAGGAAATTTGTTAGGCTTCTTGGTGAGAGAAAGAGGCAGTGAAGTCGGCACTATCAAGATCAAGGCAATTTAAGAAATACCCACATCTCAGACTGAGAACCAAATTCGAGGATTTTTGGGTCATATCCAGTATGTTAGCAGATTCATAGCTCAGTTGACTACAATTTGTGAACCAATTTTCAAGCTACTAAAAAAGGACCGGCCACTAAATGGAATGACCAATGCCAACAAGCTTTCAACAAAATCAAGGGATACATCATGAACCCACCAATATTGACACCGTCAGTGGAAGGAGAGCCGCTTCTGTTGTATCTATTAGTAGGAGAATACTCCATGGGTTCTTTGCTAGCACAAAAGGAGACAAAAGAAGGGGCAGAGCATGCCATATATTATCTCAGCAAGAAGTTCCTGGAGTATGAGACGCAATACACATCTTTGGAAAGAACTTGTGCTGCACTGATTTGAGCAACGAAAAGGTTGCGACACTATATTGTTTCTTATCTGGTGCACTTGATCCCAAGGATCGATCCCATCAAATATCTCTTTGAGAAACCAGCCTTAACTGGGAGGATGGCCCGTTGGTTGTTTTTATTATCAGAATTCGACATCACCTATGTTACTCAGAATCTATCAAAGGGTAGGCCATATCCGATCATTTGGTTGCCCATCCCACAGAAGATGGAAGATCCTTGGATGATGCCTTTCCCGATGAAAGAATTGCCACAATGGAGGAAGAAGACACAGTTAATGAATGGCAGTTATTCTTTGATGGAGCAGCCAATCACAAGGGATGTGGTGCAAAAATATTGCTTGTCACTCCTGATGGCCTTTATTTTCCTTCATCGCCTTGATTTCCCCTATACCAACAACATTGCTGAGTATGAAGCTTGTGCTTTAGGACTAGAAATGGCCCTGATCATTGGGGTTAAAAGGATCAAGGTGTATAGAGATTCATCCATTGTCATTTGTCAGACGTAAGGAAAGTAGAAAACTAGAGATGAAAAGCTGAAGCCGTATCAAGAACATCTGGAAGAGGTGGTTGAACACTTTGAGAAGATCTCATTCGAATACTTTCAGAGAGATAACAATAGGTTTGCTGATGCCCTTGCAACTTTGGCTTCCATGCTAGAATGCAACCCTATGGCTAGGGTCCGACCATTCTTAGTAGAACAAAGAAGCAGACCCATTTATCATAATTAGGTGAACTCTCTCACTGTGGATGGTCGGTCTTGGTTCACTCGCATAGTGGATTTCATTAGGGAAAGGAAGTACCCAATTGAAGCAACTGATAGAGAAAATAAATTTCTGAGAAGATATGCCACCCAGTTTATTCTTCAAGAGGACCTATTATACAAGAGGTCCTATGACGGAATACAATTGTTGTGTGTGGATGAGGAGCAAGCTACAACCATCATGGAGGAAATTCACAAAGGTCTTTGTGGACCCCACATGAGTGCCAAGATATTATCTAAGAAGATCCTCAAGGTTGGGATATTACTAGAACACGATGGAAGAAAATTGCATGGACTTCATCAGAAAATGCCACAAGTGTCAGATATTTGCTAATATCATACATATCCTACCAACAGAGTTGCATTCACTCAGTTCACCTTGGTCATTCTCCACTTAGGGCATTGATATCATTGGAAAGGTCAGCCCTAAAGCATCCAATGGCCACAGGTTCATCTTGCTAACCATTGATTATTTCACCAAGTGGGTAGAAGCTCAGTCCTATGCGGTGCTTACATCTACTCAGGTAGCCAAATTCATCCAAGAAAATATCATTGCACGATATAGAGTACTTTAATAATTGATATCAAATCAAGGATCTCATTTCTGGGGCAAGACCAATAAAATTTGCACAAAGTTCGGTATCAGAAGATATCGCTCTACCACTTACAGGCCACAGACCAATGGGGCAATAGAAGCAGCCAACAAGAACATCAAAGTCATCCTGCAGAAAATGGTGGAAACACACAAGGATTGGGGCGGTTTTACTTGTGGAAATCCTCAACAGGGGTAACCCCTTTCTCTTTGGTATATGGGGTTGAGGCGGTTCTACCCATGAAAATCCTAGTACCATCCCTAAGGGTGCTCCTTGATAGTCAACTACCTGAAGGAGAGTGCGTGAAGGCTAGACATGATGAGCTTGACTTTCTCTATGAAAGGTGTATGAAAGCCATGGATAATTTGAAGAAATATCAATTGAGAATGGCCCGGGCCTTCGACAAGAATGTGAAGCCTCGTCAACATAGAAGAAGGCAAATTTGTTTTTCGAGAACAAAGAGCCCCAATTCATGACCCAAGAGGAAAATTCAAACCCAATTGGAGTGGCCCATTCACTATCAAAGAGATTTTATCAAGCAAAGCTATGAAAGGCATAGATCACAATGGCAAAGAAGTACCAAGACTAGTCAACATAGATTAACTTATGAAATATTATTTTTGAAAGGGTGGATAGCTTAAACTACGTCAGACCTGATTCCTTTCGAGGGATATGTAGGCAACTTGACATATGCAAGTGTGGTCTCAACCATCTAAAAGTAATAAATTGGTTCCTTGATTAATAATCAAAGTATCTTAAAAGATCATCATAGTTTGTATCCCCCAAGAATCGCCATTTGGCATGAAAGGCCATTAGGTATTTGTCATCCACCCATTGGTCCGTCACTTCTTATCCAGGATTGTGTCCCCCAAGAATTGACATTTGGTATAAAAGGTCATTAGGTATCTGTCATTCACCTATGGCCCGTCAACTCTTATCCAGGATTCCACCCCCTAAAAAAAAATTGCCACCCGGTACCAGTTTATCAAGGCCAGTTTATTCCCCACCCTTGATCAATAATAAAAAAAAGAGCTTGATGCAACAGTGGTAAAGGCTTGTTTGAGTCAATAGCTAATGAGTAATGCTTTGATAAATCATCATATCTCTTTGTTTGTGTTGGTTTCAAGAAAACTTATGGGCTCGTTGAATGAGACATTGAGAAAATGGACTTAGACATAAATATAAGGGCACCAAGATTGCTGGAATCCATGAATGTGTCATTTCTTGGCTTGGTTAGATGTGTGATGCTACATCACCAATTACTCCGATAGGTGCCTCAACACTGGGATGCCAACCTGCATGTATTTCGGTTTGGATTAGCGGAGATTTGCCCAACTCTTGAAGAATTTTAGGTTTGTATGATATCTCCAACTAAATGCAATTTGTTCCAACCATCTTTGAAGAAAGATTGCTTAGAGAAAATTCAGAACTTCTTCGGATGGAAAGAAGGGGAGGTGAAGAAATTGTCAGGTATGGGAAGATCGATATTCTAAAGGTGGCCCAGATCTTCATCCAATATCAACCAATGGGAGGAATCCATCAACAGAGATCACAGGATGCTTAATAACTTTGCATGATAGCTCATTATGTTCTCTACACTCCCAGACATGGTGCACCGTCCGTTCTGATTGAGGTAGTAAAACAGTTGAAGAAGGGAGGTGATATTGTTCCTACTGTTCTTGCAGAAACACTCAAAGGATTTGATGACATGAGCTATGGCCATAGATTCGGGCTAGATCATTATCAATTAAGTCCTGCTATTTTTCAAATTTGGCTCCTTAAGAAACTGAAGTTAACCAAGCCATTAAAATGAGGCCCACTTGAAGCTCATTGCTACCAAGATAAAAGAGAAGTTTCATAGATCAACCTTATCATTGATTGGGAGAAGTACCTACAGAAAAGAACTGTGCAAGATATCGTATGGAGGGGCCCAAGGAGGCCACAAGAAGATTTTTTTATGAAGACCCCTGGTTACAATTACATTAGGTTAATGGGATTGACTCACACATCCTTTTATTTGCCTATATACATCAACCGACAATATGGGCTCGAGGAGACGGACCCAGAAGAGTTAGTGAACTTTTACCCACCTCAAGAATTTTCTCCCCACCTTATTACTCACCTATCCCACCTGTGGTAGGAACATTATTCCATTTTTCATGTGATTCACTTGGTAATAGAATGAGGAAGTATTTGGATTCTCATGTAATCCCGATTATTCTAATTGTGACTTGAGTTATGGAATTGATTATTCCTGAACATTGCAAGCAAACAAAAAACAAAAAAAATAAAGAAATATTTTCTTTGTGCCAAAAGTAAGTTTTCATAAGATGCTGAAATAGAATGATAAACAAACAAGGAGAGGGAAAAAAGAAAAAAGATACAAAATATCCATGTGTTTGTGTTTTTAGTAAATGCAGGAACAAATCCCCATAAGTTAAAAGTCATCATCTGAGCCATGCTCCAAACCATCCTCATTGAGCACCGGAGAAACCGCAAATGCTAGTTCAACCTACTCCAGCCTCTTGGTCAGGTCCTAAATCAATGTGTCTTGCCATGCAATCTCCCGATCCTTGGCAACTATCACCTCGCACAGGCAGTAATGCATCCTCCTAATCTCAGTATAGACCTTTGGAGACACCTGAGAAAGAGCATATCAGCCAGAGGAGATCAAGAGTTAATTGAAAGATGATCAGATACTCACATAATCATGAGGAATAGGCAGCCCAAGGGAAGCATCTACATCTATCTGTGTTATGCTCCAGAAGATGAGGGAGACTGGGGTTGGCTGTATTGGGATAGCTCTAGGCAAGGAAGCTATGGAAGGGGACGTTAGCAACCCTGAGAGACCCACCTGTACTGGTAGAGGGTCTTTCTTGTGAAGGATTAGCAGCACTAGCATCCAAGCGAACAGCAGAAGGATCTACACGTCACGCTCCCCCCTTGAAGAACATCAATCAAGACCAAAATAGAAATGAATTTGAAGTAAATACTCAACATAGGACAACATACCACTGGACCATCAGGACCAAGAGGGATGCATACTATCTCCTCCTCCATGAAGGCTCTGTAGTCCCTATCCTGATCTGGAAATGAGTCATCCCATACTCCGGCAGCCAAATGCTCCATCTCATCTACTGGGATGATCTCTGAGCAGTGTATAGTGGGTGGAGGAAGACCAAGAGAAGGGCATGGCTCGATATCTGACCACTATAGTACTAGTCTCTCTCCCAAATACTAGGCATGACCCCACATTCGCAAAAAAAGGACTCAGTGCTCGGATGAGTGCTTAACTAAGGTGAATCTTTCAAGATCTGGAAATACGAGGTTATGGAATGGTCTCCAAGTAACCTGTGAAACCAAGGAGAAGTAAGTACAGCAGAAGATGAAAGGAATTTCAATGTCAGTCATGGCATACCTCGGTGAGATCGTTTAAAAGAGAACAAGCGGTGGTCCCTGGAGGATGGCGTCAAGCCCTAAGCACCTGATTATCTCCTCACATCATGGCTACAGGGAAAGAGAATGCCTTAGGGTCTCTCAGTGTGGGAGCTAAGGTCCCCAAATGCTCAAAACACTAAGGCTGTTTTAAGAGATTAAAGTAAGAAAATGTAATCCAAATGAATGAAAGGAAATTGGTACAAGAAGGAAAGTTACCTAAATAATGAAGCCTGCCCACTTGAGGCCCCTGTCTCCACATGATAGCAGATCTAGGGGCCACAGGAGATATGCATAGGCAGGCCTGCCCCAGTCCCAAGAATCTACTGTACGAAGATCTCAAAGGAAGTTCACCAGACAGATATCCACTCCACCTCAGAGGTCGCTGCAGAGGCACTGACCCACAGCAAACAGCAAGAAGGTACAGGCTACCTATGATATGTTTCCTGGGTTCTCCCCCAGGCCGACTTTCCACCATTGGGCACTAATCTCCACTAGGTGGATGTGTGTCTAGCCAGCTGTAATGGTGATACCGGTCAGGTCTGCGAACTCTCTGGCAGTCTAAACTCTGGAAAGGGTCATGGATCTACCACCGAATGGAATGTCTATCAAGGCATAGAAGCACAGATGTGTAATGGTGATCTCGCCAACAGGTAGATGGAAAGAATGAGTATTGGGCAACCACCGCTCCATCAGAGCCCCCACTAGTGGGGTTAAAATTTCAGATCTCAACAAGGGCTAACCGGCACAGGTATGATGCATCAACCATCTCCTTCACTCTATGAGGAAGCATCCTATGCCATGACTGAACCATTCTCGGGTGGCCATACGAGGCCAAGGTAGGTTGTTTCCTCCCTCATGCTAATGGAAATAAAGAATGCATAATAAGAAAAAACGACAAAAAAACAACATAAAAAGAAAGACAAAACAAAAGTAAAAGATAATCAAAATAATGAATACAATGTAAAGACTTACCCAGGAACCCCATATAGAGTTGCAGATGTGATTCCAACTGTTGTGAAGAGTCTGCCCGGAGTACCAATCGGCCAGGCCATATACACTACTGCAACTCTCAAGCTAAACTTCTCCCAAAGTCTTTCTCTTTCTCCATTCAGCCATAGTTTCCAAAATTGCAAGAAACCCTCGAAAGTTTTAAAAATTACAAGAAACCCTAGAAAGTTTCCCAAATTGCACAAAAGCCCAGAAGAATATCAAATTCTCCAAATAACTCCTCCCTCAAGAACAAGATGAAGATCTTCAATAACTTCAAGAGCAAGGTGAAAAAACTCCAAGAACAAGAGGAAAACTTCAAGAAAAACCAGAGAGCTCCAGGAACTCAAAACTCACTCAGAAAACTTAGAATGAAGAATGAACAGGGGAGGGAGACCATTTTATAAATAAAAAAAAATTGGTTTCCCAAAAAAAAAATTTGAGATTCCAAATCAAGCATCAGAATTCAAATCAAATTCCAAATCAAAAGCAAAGAGCAAAATTCTAAATCAAAGAACCAAAAATCAAGAATAAAGGGAAAATCAAGAAGAGACATAATGCCATTAACCTGGCCCCCAGGAGGCCCAACCCCTTTGAATCGGTTCCAAGTGGCCCAATCTCATCGACCAATTCCCTGAACTGGCACATGTGAAGCCCAGCTAAGGAAAATAAAAAAATTGAATGTTTTTATCTGTTACAAAATGGGAAGAGCAATGAATTCCTCTCTTGTAACCATTGGTCCCAGATAGTCCATATTGGCTCAAAAGACTGAGCCTCAAGACCAAAATTCCCTGAACTAGCACATGTGAAGCCCAGCTAAGGAAAATCAAAAAATCAAAAGTTTTTACTTGTTGCAAGAGTGGAAGAGTAGTGAATCCCTCTCCTGTAACCCCCAGTCCCATATAGTCCAGACTGGGTCGAAAGACCCAGCATGGAGACCATATTCCCTGAATTAGCACATGCGAGGCCCAGTTAAGGAAGAGTCAAAGATCAAAGTACTAACCTTTTTAAGGATTAGAAGAGCAACGAATTCCTTCCCCCCAATTGGTAGCCCAGTTAAGTCCTAAAACTTTAGAGATATTATCTGTTGCATTTTCAAACTCCATTATAAAGGAGCAAGATGACGGCAGTATATGCTCCAGGTGAAAAATGTGATCGTTCTTTTCTTTGTCCTTTGGGTATTGATACAGGCCTCGGCCAAAGAAGGACATTCTTTAGACACCCAAATTTGTCACCCTCCTCTGGCTATGATGAAATATGGATCTTAGACGTGACCTTTGGCTTCCGATCAATGGAGATGATGATGGAAACTTTCCCCTACCCAAAACCCTAGAAACCCCTACACGGGAGAGAAGAAGGTCTAATTTTGACTTTTTATATGAAGGAATCTGGTCAAGATGACGGTACGGATGGAGTGCTTGAAAATACGATTTCGACAATATATGACACGTCAAAATCAGACCGACGGATCTCCCATAATCATCCCTGGAAAACCACACTTTTTTGCATGTATGCTATGCAAATGGAAGGTCCCGTTGGAAACCTGAAAAAATCCCCTACCTACCCAGATAACCCAAAAACACTCCCGGACCTAAAATCCTAGAAACCCTCACATGGGAGAGAAGAGGGTCCAATTTTAGCTTTTTATATACGAAGGAATCTGGTCAAGATGACTATATAGATGGATAGTGCTCGAGAATATGATTCTGACGATATATGGCATGCCAAAATTGAATTAACGGATCACCTGTAATCGTCACTGGTCGCTAGCCAGCAGGCCAGCCCACGCGTGTGCTTGTTGCCCATTGTTGCAACACATGCTTGCTGCCCCTGGCTGTAGCGCATGCTGCTTGCACCATGCACCATACCAATCCATGCCATGCACCACCCTGCCTACTGCCCTTGCCAACTAGCCTGCGCCTCTACAGGCACAAACCTACACCCCTGCGGGCATAGGGCCACAACCATGCGCCCCAGCAGGCACAGGCCCACAGCCTTGCCCATGCTGCCATGCACCCCCTGCCCATACCTTGTTGCTTATGTGTTGGCCAACAGGCTAGCCCACTCGCATGAGTGCATGGGCTAGCAAGCCAGCCTGCACACATGCATGTGCTGGCTACTGCCCATACATACATATGCTCCCTGCCCATGCCCACATCCCCTTGGCCATTACCCGTGCTTCATCCGTCACACACCCATGACATCGCCCACATTGCCACCTATACTAACCATACCTTGAGCTCTTTGGCCTAGTCTCGCGCGCCACCGACAATGGCTGGGATTGACGTTCCCCTGACCTAGTGGGTGAAGAAATTCTCTATTCACCCACTTAAAACTAAAAAAACCCCTTTTCTAGTAATTCTCTCTCCCATAAAACCCCTTTTTTACCTATTGGACAAAAGTCCTCCCCACCCATTTTGGTCCAAACCCCTCTTCCACCCAGTGTATAAAAGACCTATCCCCCCACTTTAGGCAAGAACCTCCCCTTTCGTCCATTGGATAAAGAGGTTTCCTCTTTCCTATTGGCTGGAAAAACCTAAAAATACCCCCTCCTTTGGATTTGACACACCAAAATCCCTCCCTACTCCATTGTAGTGAAACTTTCTTCCCCTCCCCCTTTTGATTTTCTTTGGGTCTTCGGAGCGATCTTCGTCAAGATCCAGAATCTTGTTCCGATCTTCGAAGTGTTCTTTAGGACTTTGAAGATCTTCAATCCAAGTTCTTAGTTCAATCCAGTTTTTGCCATAAATAGTGTGTTCTTCAACCCCCTCCTTTGAGTGTTTATAAGTTTTATCCGAAATAGAAATTCCTCCCCCTTGAGGTTCTTCAGGTCTATGAAGAGATCTTTGTCAAGATCCAAAACTTTGTTCAGATCTTCAAAGTGTTCTTCAGGGCTTTAGAGCTCTTCAATTCACTTATAGGTCCATCTGTTTATTTTCAAAAATAGCCATCCCTAGCGGAAGCCCAGTCCAAGTGCCCCTGGAATCTTTCCAGAAATAGCTATTCCCAGCGGAAGCTCTGCCGAAGTACCACCTCAGCCTGGCCCTCCCCTAGCCTACCCCCAGCGAAAGCTCTGCCAGAGTGCCACCTCATCCTAAGCCCAGAAATAGCCTTCCCTAGCTGAAGCTCTATCCAAGTCCAAATCTGGAAACAGCCTTCCCTAGTCGAAGCTCTGTCCCAATCCTAAACCCGAAAGTAACCATTCCCAGCCGGAACCCTGTCCGCACACCATTCAACATCTCTCAAGAAAGGAAGTTGGAGGTCAAGACTATCCTCCCTTGAGCCAAAAGAACCTATAAGACAGTTCGAGCTGATACTAATCAAGGGCCCACCCTCTTGACTAGAAACAGGAATTAAGGTTAGGTATATTTTCTCCACCAAATCGTTATAATGTAGACCTTATATTAACCATGTTTTAGTGTACATAGTTATTTAAATTCAGTCAATGTAAATATGTGTGATAACTTAGTCATGTACATGGAATAGTAATAATCGTGAAAAATGTTCATTCTTAAGCATCTAGTAGGAAGACCAATTAAACCGGGTAGATTGGGTGCCTAACACCTTCCCAAATCTACAACCTGACACTTACCCTAAATCTCTGGACCTGACCAACTTTTGGGCCCTTTTCTCTAGAATCGGGCCCACCCCCGGGTCCTAGGCCCATAATCCTCGGTGGTAACTCCAAACCCTTTTATATGATCTTAATCCCTATATTAGACCATCATCAAACCCCCGTCTCCAATAACAAACTTTATGCTCTTACGAAATAGGCCTCCATGTATCTCTAAGTGACGATACAGTGGTACGGGGCCTGCAAGCAAAGCACATAAGACACACCCCCTCCCTCATCAAAAAGAGAAAGAGAGAAGAGAGGACAGAATCGACCCCAAGCCCCTTTTTACAAAGAGGGCGGAGGTATCTCTGGCCGCTACCCTTACACCACCTTAGCATATGTGAGGACTGCATATGATTAATCTTCTACCCACTTGGTGAAATAATTAATGGCTACCAAGATGAATTCGTAACCATTGGATGCTTTGGGGTTGATCTTCCTTATGATGTCAATGCCTCAATTAAAGAATAGCCAAGGAGAACTGAGTGAGTGCAACTCCATCGGCAGGATGTGTATTGGAAAATATCTGACATTTGTGGCATTTCTTAACAAAGCTCACACAGTCTACTTCCATTGTGTTCTAATAGTATCCTAGTCTGAGAATCTTCTTAGTTAGCATCTTGGCATTCATATGGGATCTGCAAAGGCCTTGATGAATTTCCTCTATGATTGTTGCAGCTTGCTCTTCATCCACACACAGCGACTGTATTCTATCATTGGACCTCTTGTATAATAAGTCCCCTTGAAGGATAAACTGGGTGGCATGTCTCCTTAGAAGTTTCTTTTCTCTATATGTAGTTTCAATCGGATACTTCCTTTCCCTGATGAAGTCCACTATGTGAGCAAAACAAGACCGACCATCTATGGAGAGAATGTTCACCAAATTCTGATGAATGGGCCTGCTTCTTTGTTCCACTAAGAATGGTCGGATTATAGCCATAGGGTTGCATTCTACCAAAGAGGCCAAGGTTGCAAGGGCATCGACAAACCAGTTGTTATCCCTCTAGAAGTATTAGAACGAGATCTTCTCAAAGTGTCCAATCACTTCTTCCAGATGTTCTTGATACGGCTTCAGTTTCTCAGCTCTAGTCTTCCACTTTCTTAGCATTTGACAGATGACAATGGTGGAATCACCATACACCTTGATCCTTTTTACCCCAATGGTCAGAGCAATTTTGAGCCCTAAGGCACAAGCTTCATATTCGGTAATATTGTTGGTTCAGGGGCAATTAAGGCAGAATGAAGAAGGCAAGTAAAGATCGTCAGGAGTGACATGCAATAACCCCTTCTGATTAGCTACTCCATCAAAGAACAACTGCCATTCATTAGCTGTCTTCTTTTCTATTGTTGTGATCTCTTCATTTGGAAAGTCATCATCCGGGGCTCTTCCATCTTTTATGGGGTGGGCAGCCAAATGATCGGCTATAGCTTGTCCCTTGATAGATTTCTGAGCAACATATGTGATGTCAAATGCTGATAATAATAGTATTCATTGAGCCATCCTTCCTATTAGAGCTGGTTTCTCAAAGAGGTACTGGATTGGATCCATCCTTGAGATCAAAAGTACTAGAAAAGCTACCATATAGTGTCGTAGCCTTTTTATTGCCCAAATCAGTGTAGCACAAGTTCTTTCCAAAGATGTGTACCGTGTCTCATACTCTAAGAACTTCTTGCTGACGTTATATATGGCATGCTCTACTTCCTTCTCTATTTTCTTTTGTGCTAGCAATGAGCCCATGGAATATTCTCCTACTGACAAGTACAATAGAAGTGGTTCTCTTTCCACCGATGGTGTCAATACTGGTGGGTCCATAGGATATCTTTTTATCTTATAAAAAGCTTATTGGCATTGGTCATTCTATTCTAGGGGTTGATCCTTCTTTAGCAACTTAAAGATCAGTTAGTAGATCATAGTTAGTTGAGCTATGAACCTACTGATATACTAGATGTGACCCAAAAATCCTCGTATCTGCTTCTCAGTGCGAGGCACGGGCATTTCTTTGATTCCTTTGATCTTGATGGGGTTGACTTCGATGCCTCTTTCACTCACCAAGAACCCCTACAATTTTCCTATAGTTGCCCCAAATACACACTTCTGAGGATTTAACTTCAGCTGATATTTCTTGATCCTTTCAAAGAATTGTCTTAGTGTGGGAATATGCCCCTACCGATCCCTTGAATTCACTATCATGTCATCCACATAGACTTCCACATCTTTATTCATCATGTCATACAGTATGGTTGTAGCTGCTCTTTGATAAGTTACCCCAACATTCTTCAGTCCAAAGTGCATCACCTTGTAACAATAGGTTCCCCATTGAGTGGTGAAGGCAATCTTTTCATGATCCTCTGGGTGCATGCTCACTTGATTGTACCCTGAGAACCCATCCATAAATGATAGCAAGGTATGCCCCTCTGTGTTATCAACCAATACATCAATGTGAGGTAGTGGGAAGTCATCCTTAGGGCTCACCCTATTAAGATCTTAGAAATCTATGCACATTCGTACCTTCCCATCTTTCTTTAGCACCGGTACTATGTTGGCCAAACCATTGGGGGTATTTTACCACTTGTAGAAAACATGCATTCCACTGTTTCACGACTTCTTCTCTGATCTTTTCACTCCATTCTGACACATTCTTCTGAGCTTTTGTTTAACTGGATTTGCCCCAAGGTAGGTCGGCAAACAATGTTGCACGATGTTGCAGTCTATCCCAGGCATATCCTCATAAGACCAAGTGAAGAATTCAGTGAACTCTTTCAAAAGACTAATCATCTGTTCTACTTCTTCATTATCCAGGGTAGTACCAATTTTTACCTCTCGAGGGTATTGGTCGGTTCCTAAAGTAATAACCCGGGTATCCTCACAGATGGATTGGGCTTTCTTTGGTTCGCGTTGTTTTATTAGGTCATGATATTTATTAAGATCATCATCAGAAAAAGGAGGCAAGTCATACTCAGAATCAAAAATTTCATTCATAAAAGAAGGAGCAACAGACTAGACATACACGGACTTTAGACTTTTCTCAAGAGGGAAGACAAATATGTAATCATAAATAAAAAATTCAACAAAAGACACGACTACAAACTTGATGACTAACTTTATGCTTTTATCAGTGGTATTTGGGCTGGTTGACTCAACAACTGTAAACCTAAAGTTCTTTCCAATGCTTGTCCAGTTCAGGAATGGGTCAATGGCTCAATGGATAAGTAGATGTGGCAAAGGGCCTTTTTCTTCTTCCAGGAAAGTCACTGCTATTTCTTCAGTGGTGCTAACATTGTATTTCTTCAATGGTGCTGACATTGTTCTCTTTGATAGATTCTTTCTTCTTCACAAATACGAGTTGATCAACCTCATGCTCTCTAAACTTGAACTTTCTGAGGGGTGAGAAGCGGTGGAGACTACTCAGTCCTCTTTCTTTGAAGTCTAATTTTTCAAGCCTATTGATGGAGGTTATCCCTGCTTGTTAGTCACATCTCTTACTAGCATCACGGACCTTTTCATTACAGTTGATTCGGGTACAGTACATATAGACCATCATTCTTTGTGCTCTTCTTTTCTTTGCACATGATCCTTCCTCTGAAGGGCCTAGGCTTGAGCTCATGTAGCTCTTGAGCTCGTGGTTCATGCAGAAGGGAACAAATGTGGCTCTTTAAATTAGTGGGAAGTGGTAAAGTCTAGATGAGTCTTATCTTCTTTTCCCACTCTCTCTTTAGGAGGACTCGGGGACTTGGTGCCTCCCTTGACCAGATCAATACTGTAGGGTTTCTAGAAGAAGACCCATTCTCAATCAATGCAATTTCTGCTATTCCAGTATCATCTTCTTTATCACTCCCTATATAGATTAAGGAGGTGACTCCTTGATCTGTTCCCCTATTGCTAATGTCGTTACTGCTCTGAGAAGGTCATCTGTGACTTCTTCAATTATCTTCGGACTGTCCTCCTGAGGTATGATTGTCTGAATTAGAGAAGTGGGATCACCATCTTGACTTTCTCCTAAGACATTCACTGAACCTATTGATGAGGTTACCTTCGGAGAATCCAGTAAGGTAAGCATATCCTTCCAACTGTACCCACCAATCCATCATTCTTTTGGGTTATCCACCGAACCTTGAGAATGGGAATGGTATGAAGGTGATGAGGGTTATGAGGTGGGGTGGTATGAGGGTGATGTGATGTGAGAGGTAGGATATTGTGATGAAGATAGGGGGTGGTAATATGATGATAGGGCTCCTTCTCCTTGATGGTGTGGTGAAGGGTGATGGTATGGTGGAGGTTGATGGTATAGTGGAGGTTGATGGTATGGTAGAGGTTGGTAGTATGGTGGGGGTTCAAGGTATGGTATAGTAGATTGTCATGTTGACGATGAAGGAGGGATAGCGGATATCTGATCTTCTAATTCTTTTTCTGATGACTCTTCTCTTTTGGGAGTCTTCATGACCTTGGTCCTTTAACTCATGACTTTCCTGTAGGTGCAGGCATTCATGTGATTCTTTCAAGCTCCGGGTGTGATGAGTCGAGTGGGATCATTCTCTGTTGATTCTTCCTCTAAGACACTGATTGTTGTTTGATCAAGGAGTGGGTTGGTATTGACATTGGGAGGCTGTTTGACTTTAACTTCAATAGTCCTGTTGTCCACCAAATCTTGGATTGCATGTTGAAGACCTAAGAACCTTTCAATCGTATGCCTCTTCTAAGTGTGATAAGCACAATATTCATGGTCCATATACCAAGCTGGGGGAGGATTACTGATTACCCTTGGAGTCACTCTCCCTAGCAATCCTTGTTTCTTTAGCTTCTCATACACTATGGCCATGAGCATTCCCAAATCAATGAACTATCTCCATGGGTGAGGAGCTAAATAGGAACATCTGCTTATATCACAAAAGGTTGTGAAGAGGTGATGGGTGATACTAACTGTTGGACCGCACCTACTACATTAGTTTCGGGACCCTTTCCTTGTCCAACTCTGGTGTTCTTTCCCACATCTTGGGAGGACCCTTGATACTTGGCATCCCTTAGGATTCTATTTTCCACACTTGAGCCAGTGGCTATCAAGGCATCAAAAGTCTACAAGTGTTGGTAGTAGAGAATATCATAATAAGGCTTGGATAAATTTTCAATCAACATTTTCACTTGTTCTGCTTCAGAAGGTCGGTCTGCCATCTTGGCGGCCTTGTCTCTAAACCTCTTTAAGAAGACGGTGAATCCTTCTTTGGGCTGCTATCTCAATGTCTCAAGTTCCTGATGCTTCACATCCAGTTCGGTGTTGTACGAGTACTGCTTGGTGAAGGCATTCACCACTATTGTCCAATTCTAGGTTTGAGCAGACTCCAACTGTGTGAGCTAGCTCAGTGCTACCCCTGACAGGGTTAACATGAAATCTTGTCCCAACTGGTTGTTAGCAAGTTGCCATTACTTGGCAATGCTGAGAAAGACTTTGAGATGAGCCTCAAGGTCTCCTGACCCGTCAAATCTGCCAGTCTGCCATTTGAACTTCTTGGGAATCCTTGCCCTAGAAAAGAAACTCATCTCATCAGAATCCACCACTTGACTTTCCGAACTCTTTTCTATTTAGATCAGGTTTTCCAACTTTTCCAATTGCTTTCTAAGTTTTCTTTCTTTCTCTATCTCCTGAGGTTCCATTAGGACATGCGCCACAAACTCCTCTTCCTCATCTTCAATCACTACCCTGGGCAGAGGGACCTAGGAGTAGGTTCCTCGTTGACCATTTGGATGGGTGAGTGGAACTCTTTGTTGACCAGTTGGCCTGACTTGCTCTGGTTCTCTTGAGTCAACTCGAGAAGAATTCCCACAATAACTCGTAGCTTCGTTCTATTCCAACTCTCCTGTAGTTGGTGCTGTTTCAGTCCTGGTATCAGTCCTGGGAGGGTTTCAGAGCATGTACGATATCTGAGCCAATCCATTCTTAACCTTGGCCATTTCTGTCTGCAAGGTCTCTACGGGTTTGACCCATGCTTGCTCAGGTGATTCAAGGTTGTGTAGATCCATGTGAATTGGACTTTAATCACTTGGAAGTAGGCAGTCTTGGAGAGACGATGGAGGTGATACTGGACTTAAGCGAGTCAGCCGATTACCCTAATGTGTCCAAATGGACCACGGAGAATACTTGAGGTGTGAAATTGTGCCTGAACCAAAAGTGGCTTATTTTATAATTCTTGTATTCCTATCCCTTTCTTCATTCATCCACTCAATTATCAATCAATGATTCATCCCAAGTTAGTCCACTTAACGATAAGGAGTGGATAGGGGTTGATGCCCCTAGTCCACTTGATGTCATAGGTGGGAGATTCACACAAATGGCTTGACCATAATATTCTTATTAGACATTCTCTACCAGTGAAGTCATGCTTTCCTTACACTTTCCCCATAAGTGACCTTCCTCCTAGTTTCCTTCGGTCTTTTAGATAATTTGGCATTTTACAGGACCTTGACGGGAATCACCCCGGAGTCATGCATACCAAATCATCCATATTTCATTTCTGAGGAAGGACACCTTTTATCCGAAACCCACTTAGGAGAGCATTTTTTTATGACTAGAATGCATTATAGAAAGATTCCTTTTAAATACCTCAAACAAATTCTACAAATTAGCTTGTGGCATTCCTAGCGTTCTCCATCTGTTTCCTACATGATGCAAGTATGAAGTGGATACAATAGGATCGATAAGGCTTCCTTGACAGGATCCATATAAGCAATGTACTTTAGATGATGGATCCAATGCTAAGGCAGGACTGGACTTTGACGGCAGTTGTGAGGCTCGTGTCTATGAGACACTGGGTTGCTGATGGATTTCATTACTATTATTCAGTAATTTCTTTTGATATACATTGATGTTATATGTAAGAGGTAAATATTACACAGTTGTTAACAAATGAATTTTGTATATTTGTAATTTATCACTTTAGTAAATCACCAGTGATGTTCGTATGATTTATTAGCATACTCTGATTTTAGATTGTGATCTTGGCTACATTTGTGAAATTAAGGTATTGCATTTATGATCCTAGAGGGTTAGGCTAATTGGATGTGGGTGTCCAGTGCCGCACACCTTAGCCAAATTGAGGCAGGGTGTAATTGTCAATTATCTTTTTATTTATGGCAATGAATCAAATATAATTTGATTATATTGTCCTACTTTAGAAGTAAAATGGTTGTTTAATTTGGAAATTATTTTCTAACACCAAGATTTGGCCTTGTCTATTTAAAAAACAAAGATTAGACCAAAAAAGTAAACCCTAAAAGGGGTTTTATTATAAAAGGGATAAGGGAGGGAGAGCAAAAAAAAAAAGAGTTTTGGAAGGTCCTCTCTCTCTCTCTCTCTGTCACACCCTGTTCACATTGAACCGGATCGGTGATCGAGTTGACACTTGTTAACCCACAACCTGTCAGGATCATCTGATACAGTAACCACTACACAGCATACCCACAATTAAAGAAAGCAATTTTTGTATTTCAATGGAAGTCTTACATGTAGATACTTATAAATACCCCAATACTCTTGATACCCAAATTGTATAACATAGTACATATACATGTGGGCTCGTAGGCGTGATATAGATACAAGAATTACAATTTAAATATCCAGAGCACAAATGGGGTAACATAAAAAAATATAAAAAAGAAACCTGTGTTGGTATCAGTGTTGTTGTCCCGCAACACAACTCTTGCACGGGCACTCGGCCCCATGCCCAAGATCTTCAGGGACCCACCAGTCCTCAGCTGGAAACTCCATAGTGGATCCCGGTTCTAGCTCTTCAGTCGGATAACCTGCAAGATCATCTAAAAAGTGGCGTACATGTGGGATAAGCTCACTAGCCCAGTAAATGAAAAGAAAGACCAAGCAATCATTCACAACACAAATGCACCTATATGTATGTAAGTTCCTTTTTATTATCTTAAACTATCTAAACATCACATCTAAGTCATAGGTCATGTGCTACTCGCAACCATAGTGCTCGTATACCCCGGGTACAAGCCGTAATCCCATCCTGCGATACGCCCATAGGGTTACTGGAGAAGGCTAGCCATGGGTACCAAAAAAATAAAATGGGCCTTGCCCTACATTAAAGTAAAATGGGTCTTGCCCTGCATTAATTTAAAAGCAGTACGATTGGTCCTCTTGTTATATCACCAAAATTACCGACCATCGAAATGATCGATTAGACGTACTTCTAACTACCATTGTTGGTACACAACCTCGGGCTTTCCCCCAGTGATATACCCAACACCTAAACCCCTATTGGGAAGGGTCGTAGCATAGAGATATGTCATTCCTAACTACATGCTCCTATATGAGATAATACGACTGCATAGTGCCATCACGTCCCATTCCATATGCCACCAATGTACTCATTTCCAAGCCGACTACAGCATCTAATCTAGCAATGCATCATATTTAATAATTAAAAGTCATCCATCTCATAATTCAAAGTATGAATAAACATTTAACAATTAAAGATATCATCAAATCAATTCATAAATGAGTTTCATAATGCAAAATTCAATGCATGCAAATGGCATTCGTGAATGACTAGGTTACACACAATAATGAAATGATAACGTGGCTAGTCTACAACAATAATGAAATGATGCAAAATACTCCAAAAATAAAATCAATGTCCTCTTCCCACTTACCCAATTGTGTACAAAGATCACCCTTGATACGAGGAAGATCCGGCATGCAATGACGTGAGTTTCTAGTGAAACCTATCATAAAAGAGGTCGAGTTTAGTATATCTCCACTTTAGGTTCACAACCAATGAAATACGATGACTCCAATGCATTTAGAATCACCGTAAGAGGTTATTCGATAAATTTGGGCCCAATTGGAACCCAAAGAGTCGAATTGGTAGGTCAACCAGAGGGCGAGATACCCGTCGGTCCTTGTCCGCCGCTCGACTCAGGGGCCCTATAAGTACCGATGGGCCAGGACTGGCGGGCCAGGTGCCCATCAGTCTTGCTCATCGGTCGAGCCAACAGCCCATCTAGGAGAGGCAAGATCCGGATTGGTGGGTCTGACCATTTCTAAGCAGCCACCACTCAGAACCGAGATTTTGTTGTTCACTCCCACTCTTTATCCCATCTTGGGAAAACCACCACGGGTCGATTCGACCACATTTTTCATAAATCTAAGGTCCCATATCATGATTCCAACATAGATCTAGGATCAATTCAAAGTTTCAAGTTTGGTTTTGACCTCTTTGCTCAAGAACAACTCAAAAAACCCAAATCTCTTCTCTAGCTCAAGAGATCAACAAATGCTTCTCAAACTTCACAATTTATTCCTCTAAAACCTTCAAAAACAAAATGTAGATCATTTATTAAACCTTAGATTCACCATCTCAAGTGGGATTAACAAGATCTAAAAGATTCCTACCCAAATCGAAGGGTTTCACTTAGGGTTTCTTCGGGGTTTAAAAAATATAGACTTTACGCACCTCAAATCGTAGATCTCGAGATGAGGATCACTAGTTTGGCATCAAAATCGAAAGATTCAACCCCGACACCACACAACATGCATCTTCTTCCCCTTTTTCTTCGTCCTTTTTCCCTTCTCTTTCTTCTCTTTCTCTCACTTCTTTATTTTTTTTTCACCCACCGTGTAAAACAATAAATGAGGGAAAGAGAGGTAATAAATGCTATTTATAACTGGGTCAAAATTTCTAATGACCAGAGTGGTAGGTCACACTGGTGGGTCCGACTCACCCATGACCACCCACCAATCGGCCAAAACTTCGCCGAATAATTGGGATTTCAATGGGGCTCGGCCTCGACACATATTTCACTCTTAGTAATTTAATTAACATGCATGATTGACATAATATACAGTTATGTACCTTTTTTATGTGTACATAGCCCGGTGATACGTGCAAGTGCACGGCTTGGGCACGTAGACATCTCTAGGCATTGACCCCAACTCTTCTGGCCAACCCGAGTTCAGAACCACGCCATCATGTTCCATAAGGTACTTGCCTCAGCTCGCTCAGGTTCAGGTCCTGCAAGACCAAGCTGAACCAACCAAGAATTTAGACCGGGTTTAGAAAGTAGGGTATGACACACACTCTCTCTCCCCCCTGCCCTTTATCCTTTGTGAGTGTGAAGGTGAAAACTAGGGTTTATGAAACCCGAGGCTTTCATAGTGGATTTCTCTTCGTCAATCGAATGTGGATCACAATTTCAAAGTGTTGAAAGGATTCGATCCATGTGGTTTCTCAAGTGTGGAAGAACTATTATCTAGAGGAGCAATTTCGATTGCGGTTTTAAAGTAACTAATTCGTTCCCAAATAATTATTTTTTATACGGTGATTTTGAACGCAAGAGATTCCAACTCGATCTTTTCTGCCTCACTATTGAGTTCCCACCAGCATAAAAACCTAAAATTAGGACCTCTAAAGCATGCTAAACGTTTCATTTTAATATATTTTCTTCTTTTTCCATAAAAAATAAAATAAATACAAATCAATTAAAAACAAAACACAAATGAAAATAATATAGAAGGACAAGGTCAAGAGGAAAACAAAGTCCACAGAGAACTGAAGAAAATTTATCAAAAAATTTATCACTACTTGTTGATGCAATTTCTTGCTCTTCCCTTGAAGGCCTTGAACATGTTCTTCCAATAGGCTAGATCCTGCACATACAAGTTAGAGAACCAACCCAGAGTTTCCTCTGGGTGGAACACTCTAAAGCCCAAATCAGTCCTTCGGATCAGAATAAAGGTAATCTCCTATATAGTGATGTTGAGTTGTCTTCATATTAGTTGATTGATCCACTTGGTGCTGAGCTGTCCTAGCGTGCTAGCGGACCCCTTGGTTGGTTAGTTGGTCTACTTGTGTAACGGTTAACTCAACCATGGTAAGTGCTTGGTTAATTAACTGTTTCTGGTCTAGTCAGTGGGGCGTGGAGTCTCCTTTCGCCGCTATATTGAGGTCACTAGTTTGTGGTCATCTCGCTTGGTCGTATGCTATATGGAGGTTGTGTATATTATGGTATATCATATGTCCCCCCTACTCCCTAGCGTTTCGAGAAAGGAGAAACCTAGGGAGTACAAAAATAAGTGTTCTTTTGTTGGTGAGGTTTTGGAATTAATCTACCTTTTGCAAATCATTAAATGCCTTCCGTAATTTTAGGGGATGATTGATATTTCGCATGTGTGTGTTGTGTTGTTTTTAAGAAGTTGGATAGTCTACGTGTCCTTTTTCTACTGAGACTTTTGTGATCAACCAGGATCCTAAGTCTTTTTGAGGATTTGAACCATCAAAAGAATTTGAATCCGACGGGTGTTTTGCCCCGGGGTAATTTTGTGCTTTAACTGGGGTTTCTATCGTCTTGCCTTATTCGTGTCTTATGGCAAAGACAATTCATATTTTCTAAACACTTCAAAGGGTTACTGTTTCTTCATCTCTTGGTGTTGTGATTGTTTTCGCATTGTACGAGGGTGTTTCTGCTTATTGTGGTAAGTTATCACCTCTCTTTGCTAGTCTATTTGTTTTGTAATGGGGTCTAAGACAACCTCTGAGTCTGATGGTGATTCCGGGCCTATGGAGAGAGTTTCCTGTGCCATCAGTGGTAAAGGAATCACTAGGGGAAAGATAGTGGCAAAGGCTGTCACTTCGAAAAAGGGTCGGCCGGTTACTTTCTCTAAACCTTGCAAGAGTGATCCTACTGTTGGGTCATCCATCGGTCAGGTGAGGTCGGTGGTGACCTCTACAGATATAGAGAGATTTTGAGTCTGGTATTTTATTCCTAACTCTGTGGTGCTTCAAGTCCCTGGTGCTGATGACAGAGCCAACGTTGCTCACGAAGGGGAAGTTTGCCTATATGAACATGCCCTAATAATGGCCTTCGCCTTCCCCTGGCTCCCTTTGTCTATCAAGTGCTAAGCCACTATAGGATTATTCCTGCCCAGTTAGTCCCCAATTCTTTGTCCATTCTACTAGGTTTTTATGTTCTACTGAGGGATTTGGAGGAGGAGCCTACTGTCTGATTGTTCATCGTGGTGTATTCGATATGATTTAAGTCTGGGTAAGGGATTTATGTTTGGTCGATTACTGTGTGTATGTATATTCCTTATATGTATACTTATACATGTTTTATGTATTTTTCTCGCAGCTCCCATGGACCCGAATTATATGATCAATATTCTGGACCTTATTGAGGAAGAAGGAAACATTAGTGGAGGAATTGCTGATCTCCAGATAAGTCGAGATGTTGTTGATTCATTGGAGGATGGTGTTCCTCTTGCCTCTAGGGTTGGTCGGAAACGGAGGATAGGGTGTGATAATGTTGAAGAGATTGTTGGCCCCAAGGAGGGTGTTGAAGTTGATGGAGATGAGGCTCTTAGTTCTTTAGGTAGATCTGGTGGTCTTTCAGTTGATGTTGAGGATTTTGTAGAGGAGGGTTTGATTCCTGTCGACCCCACTAAAGTTGGAAAAAAGGATGTTTCTAAGTATATTGCAAAGCATTCTAAAAAGTTTCATGAGGAGAAGGGAAAGGCCATAGATACTTCTTCCCAGGAGGTGTATATTCCTCAATATGGGGCAACCCATGGTTAGTCCGTTACTGACGATCCAGCCTTGGCCGAAAGGGTAGTGATCGAAGGTGTCCTCCCCATGGATAAGGCCGTTTATAAGGGGAAGAAATTTCAGTCTTTGTTGAATAGGGGATATACCCACCTTGCTGTCGTGAGTTTCCTTCTCTTCTCCCCCTTTTTTTTTTTTTGGTTATTTTCTATTTTACTGCCTAACTCCCTCTTTGGTTTTCGAAGGGTTAAGCCCTTATGGGAGAGCTGTTGAGGCGTGCCGATGACTGTTACCGATTGGCGAAGAGCTTAAGGAAGAAGGTTACTAAGGCCTGGTCGACGGCTCACGAATGGAGGATTAAATTTGAAGAATCAGAAAAGGTGAGGAGCTCGATCGAGATGGAGGCTGCTTTGCGGGAAAAAGAAATGGCGAGCTTGAAGAATCGTTATGCTGATTTGGAGGTGGGTAAGATGGAGGTTATGGCCAAGTTGATGCATGCTGAAAATGATTTGGAACAAAAGAAGGCAGAGAGTGAGGAGCAAGCAACAGAGATTGCTCGGCTGAAAGACGCCCTTGATACGAAAATGTGCCGAGCTCAGAGGGCCGTATATGAGGCTAAGAGTGATTATAACAGGGATGGGAAGAGTCGATAGAGAGGTATGAGCAGACAGAGCAGTTTGAGCGCGAGGTTTATGTTCATGGGGCTCGGCTGTATCTTAAGGGTATGTAGCTCGTTCGTGAAGAGGAATGGGCACGTCAGCCTGACTTCAACCTCAGCCAATTTAATCCAGAATGGGACAAGATAGAGCGCTTCCATATTTCGTTGGATGAGTGGTCTTCTTCCGGTTCCACTGCCGTGGCTCCACCTACTTCAATTGTTCCTACTAGTGCAAGTTCTAACGATGCTTCCCTGAAGAAATCTCCATTGCCTGATCCTCCTACTGTTATGTCTGCCTCCTTGGAGACCCCTGCTCCTACTGTCCCTGATGCTTCTCTGCCTGTTGAAGTTGTCTCTGAAACTTCGAATGAATAGTAGTGGTTTAATTGTTGCTTCTTCTTCTCTCTCCCCCCCCCCCTTTTCTTTCTTTGGAAAGGAAAGAACAATTTTTCTAATGTGAACATTGTCTGGTTCTTTGGAATATTGAGGATACTTTTTGCTTTTGATGGATTTTTTCCTCCTCTTCTTTTCATATCACCTATAGTTTTTGGGGTTTGGATATAGGAGTTTCTAGGTGTAGAAGCTCATAAGGTCCTCTTGTTTTAGGGAGGCAGGAGCTTCTGGGTGGAAGCTCGCAAGGTCATCTTGATTTAGGAAGGGACGAGCTTCTAAGTGTGGAAGCTCGTAAGGTCCTATTGATTTAGGGAGGTTGGAGCTTCTGAGTGTGGAAGCTCACAAGGTCCTCTTAATATAGGGAGGGAGGAGCTTCTAAGTGTGGAAGCTCGCAAGGTCCTCCCTAAATCAAGAGGGAGGAGCTTCTGAGTGTGGAAGCTCGCAAGGTCCTTTTGATTTAGGGAGGGAGGAAACAGAGAAAGAGAAATTCCTTGAATAGTACTTTTATTGATAGAATTTTCTGAGATTTGCAGAGTTCCATGGCCTTTCAATTATTTTTCCTTCCAAAGTCTCAAGGTGGTAAGTGTCTGGCCTAATGATCCTTATAATCTTGTATGGTCCCACCCAATTAGGTGATAGCTTTCCCTGATTCTGTCAGTCTCTAATTTTTGTTCGCCTGAGGACGAGGTCGTCGAGCTAAAATGATCTTTCAGTAACCTTGGAATCAAAATGTCGAGGGCCCTTCTGTTGGTATATCGCCATTCTTCACTATGCTTGGTCCCTTACTTATTGTAGTAAGTCCAGGTTGTTCTCCAATTCTTTTGAGTTTCTTTGTTCGTTGAAGGTGCTTACCCGAAGCAATATTGCCTCAATTTCCACTGAGCTAACAGCTTCAGTTCCATTTGTGAGGGAATATGGGTTTCGCTTGTTGCTATTCTTTCTGTGGTGCTGTGTGCCTGTAGTATATTCAATAGTTCCTCTGCCCATTTGCCCTTGGCCTCATCTCGCCTTCTTCTGATTCCTTGGAGTAGAGTTCGATTGGCATTTTCTACTAGTCCATTGGTTTGGGGATATCCAACAGAGGTCTTCCTGTGATCGATCATCAGATCCTCGCATATCTTGGAGAAACTCTTCTTATCAAATTGTTTGCCATTATCTATTATGAGGATTCGAGGGATGCCAAATCGATAGATTGTGGCTGTTCTGAAGAAGCTTGATGTGTTGTGTTCTATTATAGTTGCCAATGCCTCTGCTTCCACCCATCTTGTGAAGTAGTCGATGGCCACGACTACAAACTTTCTCTGTCTGGTAGCCAACGGAAAAGGTCCCAGTATGTCCATGCCCCACATTGCAACTGGAGGGGGGCTATTCAATGTAGTGAGCTGAGTGGCTGGTCACTTGGAAATGTTAGCGTGGAACTAGCACTGTTACACATTTCTTAGCATACTCAATTGAGTATTTGGTCATTGTGGGCCTATAAAATCCTTGCCTTAGGATTTTGTGTGCTAGTGCTCGTCCTCCCATGTTTTGACCACATATCCCTTCATGTACTTCTCTAATGGTATATTCCACATCTCAGTCCTCCAAGCATTTGAGTAATATGCCAGAAAATGACCTTTTGCAAAGTGTTTCATTGTCTAGGATCATAAATCTTGTTGCTCGCTATTTTATCTTTCGAGCTTCTTTGGTATCGGAGGGCAAAGATCCTTGGATTAAGTACTTACAGATGGGGTCCATCCAAGAGTTACCTTGACTTTGGCCGATTTGCATTGCCACAATGTTTTCATGTTTTGTCAAGCTGGACTCGGGGAGTATTTCCACGAATATTGGCAGAGAGATGCTAGAGTATGAGGTCGTTGCCAACCTTGAAAGGGTATCTACAATAGCATTCTCATCTCGAGCTATTCTTTGTATATTTATTATTCCAAAGCGTGTCAAGAGTTCCCTCACTTTCTTCAAATACCATTCTGTGCTCCTTAGCTTCATACTACCCCGTTACCTGACACACCACTAGCTGCGAATCACTGTAAATGTTTATGTTTTGACCTGAAGGGATTTTGCCAGTTTGACCCCTGCTAGTAAGGCTTCATATTTAGCCTCGTTGTTGGAAGCTTGGAAGAGGAACTTTAGGGCGCATTGTATTTGGAAGCCTTCGGGACTTATGAGCATTACTCCTACTCTAATTCTGGTTGTACTGGAAGATCCATCTACAAACAATTGCCATTCGAGTGGTCGATTTACTGATTGTGCTATTACTGGTTCCTTTCTATGTCTTTGTTGATCATCTATTAATTTCTCTTGTTGATGTTCAGGTATTGTACATTCGACCAAGAAGTCTGCCAATGCCTGAGCTTTGATGGTCGAGTGTGGTCGAAATTGAACATTGAATTCACCCAATTTTATTGCCCAACCAATCATCCGGCCCAATGCAGCGGGTTCTTGAAAAATTCTTTTCAGAGGCTGGTCGGTTAAGACTATGCTTGTGTGAGCTTGGAAGTTTGGTCTAAGCTTTCTAGCTACCGTTATCAAGACCAGGGCTGACTTCTCTACTCTGCTATATCTTATTTTTGCATCAATCAGGCATTTGCTGACATAGTAGATGGGTTTTTGTCATCGTTCTTCTTCCTTGATTTGTACGGCACTTACTGCTGCTTGTGAAATACCCAGATATACAAATAGTTCTTCTCCTCTTATGGGCCTTGAAAGAAGGGGCGGTGAAGTTAGGTACTCCTTTAGCTTTATGAATGCAATTTGGCAGTCATCATTCCATTCGAACATTTTTGTCCCCCTCAAGGTTTTAAAGAATGGTAGGTATCTTCCTCCTACATTTGAGATGAAGTGACCAAGAGCAACAAGCCTTCCTGTTAACTTCTGGACCTCTTTCATATTTGTTGGGGTTGTTATCTCTAGGATTGCTTTTATTTTGTCAGGATTTGCCTCTATCCCCTTGTTAGAGACCAAGAAACTGAGGAGCTTCCCTGATGTCACTCCAAATGTGCATTTGGTTGTGAGCTTCATTTTATACTATCATAGTACCTTAAAGGCTTCCCTTAGGTCCTCCATGTGGTCACATGATTTCTTGCTTTTAACTAACATATCGTCGATATAAACTTCCACGTTTTTGCCGATTAAGTTCTTGAACACAGAATTGACTAGTCTTTGATATGTTGCTCCTGCATTTTTCAAACCAAATGGCATTACCTCATAGCAGTATAGACCTTTCTCGGTGATGAAGGTTATCTTTGGTTGGTCGGATTTGCTCATTTTTATTTGATTGTATCCAGAGTAAGCATCCATGAAGCTCATGCGTTCATGACTAGTAGTCGAATCTACAAGCAGGTCGATCTTGGGGAAAAGGTAGTCATCTTTAGGGCATGCCCAGTTCAGATCTTTGAAGTCCATGTACATTCTCCATTTCCCATTTGGGTTCTTGACCATAATGACGTTGGCGACCCATTCTGGATGCCAAATTTCTCTGATGAATCCTGCTTTGAGAAGTTTTTCTACCTCTTCTTGGATGGCCTCTTGTCTATCAGGAGCGAACGACCTCTTCTTTTGCTTAATTGGTTGGAAGATCGGATCCGTGTTGAGTTTGTGCTCGATGACTGCTTGGTCTATGCCAGGCATGTCCATGGTTGACCATGCAAACAAGTCAAGATTTTTTTTTAGCAAGGTGGTGAGCTATTCCAGTTCCATCCCCTATAATGATGTGCCGATCATAAGTTGTTTGGATTTATTTGCTTCCACCAGATTTATGATTGCTAGTTCTTCTGCTGGCTCGCCTCTTAAGCTTTCCTTCTCAATTCTATGGTCCTCTACTTCCACGACATGTACATCATTCAATGGGCGGAGGTCCTTCATCATGTTAACATAACATTTTCTGGACTCCTATTGGTCGCCTTTGCATTCTCCAATTCCTTTCTCGGTAGGAAATTTCATTTTCAAGTGATATGTGGACACTACTGCCTTAAGGTTGTTTAGGCCTAGTCGCTCTAGGATTGCATTGTAAGCTGAGGGAGTGTCCACAATTAGGAAGTTGACCATGATGGCCTTTCGGAGCTCACCCATCCCTGCACGGATTTGGAGTTCGATCATACCTTTTGGTCTGACCGGAGGGCCCATGAAGCCATATAGTGGAGTGTGAACTGGTCTTAACCTTTCTTCTTCGATCTCCATTCTCTTGAATGCCCCCAAAAATATGATGTCCGTCGAACTTCCATTGTCTACCAAAATTCTTTCCATTGAAAAAGCTCCCGCTCTTAGAGTTATAACCATGGCATCTTCATGGGGAAAATTGACTCCCTAAAGGTCTTCAACTCCAAAGGTGATGATTTGTTTTGTTCTTGCTTTTTTGGTCAAGTGTCCAGTGTAGAACACACCTCATGTGTATGATTTTCTTACTGATTTGGAGTCCCCCCCACTGGATGGTCCTCCTACTATAGTTGATATCACACGAGGAGTGGGGCTTTCTCGTGGTATAACATCATGGGCCTCTTTTCTGGTTGGTGAACGAGATTGTTGGTGTCTCTCCCTACTCCTAGGGTTTCTTGACCTCTGTAACGTGGCCTGAAGTTGTTTTCGGGGAGGTAGCCATTGGTCAGTCACTTTTCCTGGCTACTCTTCACTATTGGTCGAAGCATCAGGTTGCTTCTCCAAAAATCTCCTTAAGTAACCCCGTCATATGAATTTCTCAATTGCTTTCCTCAGCTCTCAGCAATCTTTTGTAGTATGACCATAATCTCTGTGAAACTCACAGAATTTGGATCTGTTTCTGTTCTCTGGTGAGCTCTTGATTTTCTTGGGTTTCCTACATGATGTGCGTGAGTATATGAGATCTTGGTCTGTTCAAGGCTGTTTACTCATTTCGGTCCTTTCTTCTTTTGTTTCCCTCCCCAGCTCTAGCTCTTCTATCTTCCTGCTGATACACCCTTCTTTGATCTCCTGACATGTTTGAGGACTTCCGGCCAGCCATGGCTTCTTCTGCATTAATATATTTTCTGATTTTTTCTCGTAACTGGCCCAATGTTCTGGGTTCTAATTTAGAGAGTGAGAAGACAAGCTTCTCGTCTTGGATCCCACATTGTAAGGCCATGAGTTCCACTTGAGGATCGAGATCCCTCACCTCCAATTTTTCCAGGTTAAACCTGTGTACAAATTGTTGGATGGATTCTCCCGGCCTTCGCTTCAAGTTCATAAGATTCTGTGATGTCCTTCTGTATACTTTGCTCACGACAAAGTAATCCCAGAATTTTTTGCTCAACTATTTGAAATTGCATACTGAACCTGGCTCCAGTGAAGAAAACCATGAGGCCACCGGCCCTTGGAGGGATGCTGGGAAGATTCAACATAGCAGAGCCTCAGTAGCACCGTGTACTGTCATGACTAATCGGTAGGCCTACAAAAGCTCCCAGGGATCTTTGGTTCCGTCGTATGGTCGAAAGGTTGGAATCTTGAAGCTTTCAAGGACACGTATAAGCATGATCTCTTCGGATAAGGGTGTTTCTCCCATTGCTCGCTCAACTTTAGCCTACAACTCTTGAAACTTCCGATCTTATGATGTCTGCAATAGCCGGAGTGGCCTGGCCGCATCTTTTGCTCTGGGCCAGCACATTCCATTCTTCGTCCCTTCTTGGACCTTCTTTTCCTATCTTCTCTATTAGCTAGTGGGGATCTTTTGGGTCTGTCTTGGGCTTCTTTTTCTCCTAGGAATTTTTTTTTTTGGCGATGGCCCCTTATTTGGCAAGATGTCAAGGGATTTGGACTTCTTTGGTCGCAGGGCGCATAGCTATGCTCTCCTTCGCTTTTCATGGTTGAGCTAGATTGACTCTGGTGAGTCATAGAAGTCTCTTTACGGCAGCTCCCTTCTTCCAAGGTGACCTTGCTAGAATTCTGGGAGGTTTCTCGAATTATTTCTACCAGATTCTTCACCTGCTCATGGAGCTCTCTAAATTGCTCGTCGGTAACCGTCTCTGGTGATTCTTGGTTCTTGGCCGCCCTTGGTGCTTCTTGATGATTCTTCCCTTCTTTTATAGCCGGATCTTGCTCTACTTCTTCCAACACCTCTTGCTGAGGGTTGAAGGGAAGTGGGCAAGAAGGCTATTCTCCCTTTCTAGAACTTGCTCTCGTTACTTTCGGCATATTCTTTCTTCTCTTCTTCTCAGCGGAAATGTCTTTCTTGTCGTTCCCACAGACGACACCACTGTTGATGCAATTTCTCGCTTTTCCCTTGAAGGCCTTGAACATGTTCTTCCAATAGGCTAGATCCGACACTTACAAGTCAGAGAACCAGCCCAGAGTTTCCTCTGGGTGGAAAACTCTGAAGCCCAAGTCAGTCCTTCGAATCAGAATAAAGGTAATCTCCTATTAGAAAGTGCATACATGTTTAAGGAATTTTGTCCCCTCTATATGGTGGTATTGAGTTGTCTTCTTATTGGTTGATTGATCCACTTGGTGCTGAGCTATCCTAGCTGGCTAGTGGACCACTTGGTTGGTTAGTTGGTCCATATGTGTAATAGTTAACTCAACCATAGTAATTGCCTAATTAATTAACCGTTTCTGGTCTGGTCAGTGGGGTGTGAAGTCTCCTTTCGGCACGATATCGAGGTCGCTAGTTTGTGGTTATCTCACTTGGTCGTTGTGATACCCTACTTTTAAAACCCAGTTTACTTACATGGTTGACCCGATTTGACCATGCAGGACCCGAACCATAGAGGGTTAAGGCGGGTTCCCTATGGACTATGATGGCAAGGGTGACTTTGAACACAGGTTGGCCAGACAAGTCCGAGTCAGTGCCAGAGGAGACGGGTGTACCCAAGCAGTGTACATGCACATATCATAAGGCCATGTATGGGTAATGTTGGTATGTAGCCGTATCCTAAAGTATATACGTATTATATATCTTGTGCCGAGAGTGAGATACAAGTCGAGAGTCGAATTCCATCGAAATCTCAATTGTTGGCTAAGTTTTGACCAACAGGTGGGTGGTCATAGGCGGGCGAATCCGCCCACCTGAGTGACCCACCCATGTGATTACTAGATATTCTCTAAGTATAAATAGTACTTATTGTGTTTCTCCTTTTCTCATTTAATGCATTAAAGAGTTGGTGAGAAGAGTAAAGAGGAGAGAGAAAAGAAAGGAAGAAAAGAGAACGAAGAAGAAGAAAGGGAAAGAAAGAGGAGGAAGAAATGATTTTAAGTGACGCTGAGGTTTGATCTTCTCATTCCGGCACCGGAAAAGTGATCCCCAACATGAGATCTACGATTTGAGGTGAGCGAAAGCTATACTTCTTAAACTTTCACCAAACCCTAAGTGAAACCCTTGATTTGGGTAGAGTTCCTTGAGATCTTGTAAATCCCACTTGAGATGATGAATCTAAGGTTTAATAGATGGTCTATGTGTTGATTTTGAAGGTTTAAAGAAGGGTTTATAAGATTGAGAAGCATTGGTGATTTCTTGAGTTAAGAGGTAATTTTGAGGTTTTGGAAGAGTTATTGAGCAAAGAAGGTAAGATGGCTTTTCAATCCTTAAATCTAACTTAGGTCTAGGTTAGAATCATCTTATAAGACCTTAGATGTGTGGAAAATTTGATTGGAACAACCCCATTTGGTTTCCCCAAGGTTGAGGAATGTTTCAAAGAAGAAAGCAAATTTCTGCCCCCACAGGTGGGCGAAGACCGGCGGGTGAAGCCTCCCGCCTGAGGGTGCCTGCCTGAGGGGGCAGCCCCTCGGTCCCCACCGATGGGGGGGCACCGGAGGGCGAAGCCGCCCGCCTGAGGGGCCTGCCGGTTCAACCGGTGGGCGATGACAAGTGGGCTGTCTGGCCCACATGTTGGCCCCCCAGTATGATTTTTTAGCCTGAATGGGCCCAAAACGGACAGGTTTTATGATTTTAAACATGATTTAAACATCAAATCTCATTAGTTTTGACCCCAAAGTGGTGAAATGCTAACTTCATTCACTTATGATAGGTTTCACTAGAAACTTACGTTTCTCGCGTCGGATCTCACCCGTACCGAGCGTGAGTCTTTGTACACAACAAGTAAGTGGGGAGAGGACATTTGAATTTATTTTAAGGCGTATTGTTGCATCATTAAATTGTATCTAGACTAGCAATGTCATCATACAAATTATGTGTAGATTAGTCATCCTCGTATGCTATTCGCACGTATTGCTTGCGCATTCTAAACAAAGGAATTATGATATGTGGGTGGTGATTTACATTCTCAATGTTAAATGATTGATGTGCTTATGTGATGAATGGTTAGATTACTATGCATGATGCATTATTAAACTAGACGCCATAGTCGGCTTGGAAACGAGTGCATTGGTGGCCCGTGGAATGGGACGTGGTGGCATTATACAATCGTACTATGTCATATAGGAGCATGCGGTTTAGGATTCTCATACCCTGTGCTACGACCCTTCCCAACAGGGGTTGAGGTGTTGGGTTATCACTTGGGGGGAAGCAGTGGTCACGGTTGTCGGGTCACTGTGGCGGTTAGACATACGCCCGGCTGGTCATTAGGACAGTCGACAACCTCAGTGGTATATTCAAGAGGGTCAATCGTACTACTTTTAAATTACTAGGGTCAACACCTTTACTATTCTGTCATTTACTTTTATGTTGAAAGCCGGTAGTCGGCATGCTTTACTTTTTTGAGTACTCACGGTGGGCCTTATCCGATAACCCTATAGGCGTATCGTAGGATGGAGTTCGCTGCTCATACCCGGGGCATACGCGCTGTAATACCCTACTTCTTAAACCCGGTCTGATTGCACTATTGACCCGGTCTAACCATGCAGGACCCGAATCGGAGAGGGTTAAGGCGGGTTCCTTATGGACCATGATGGCTAGGGTAACTTTGAACACCGGCTGGCCAGACAAGTTCGAGTCAGTGCCAGAGGAGACCGGTGTACCTAAGCCGTGTACATGCACATATCATAAGGCCATGTACAGATAAAGCAGGTATGTAGCCGTATCTTAAAGCGCATACATATAATTGTATCTTATGCCGAGAGGGAGATTCGTGCTGAGAGTCGAATTCCATCAAAATCCCACTTGGTGGCCAATTTTCGGCCCTCAGGTGGGCGGTCACAGGTGGGCGCATCCGCCCCCCTGAGTGACCCACCCATGAGGTTACAAGATGTTTTAAAAAGTATAAATAGCTATCATTATGTTTTTCCTTTTTCTCATTTATGACACTCGGGCGTTTGGTGAGAAGAGTAAAGAGGAGAGAGAAAAGAAGGGAAAGAAGAGGAAAAGGGAAGGAAGAGGAAGAAGAAATGGATTTCAGCGGGCGCCAAGGTTTGATCTTCCCATTTCGACGCCGGAAGAGTGATCTCCAATACTAGATCTACGTTTAGAGGTGAGCAAAGGCTGGGTTCCTTAAACTTTCACCATACCCAAATGAAACCCTTGATTGGGGTAGAGTTTCTTGAGGTCTCATAAATTCCCCTTGAGATGATGAATCTAAGGTCTAATGGATGGTTTATGTGTTGATTTTGAAGGATTTGAAGAAGTGTTTCCATGGTTGGCGGAGTATTGGTGATTTGAAGTGATTTTGGGGTCTTTTGAACGAGTTCTTGAGCAAAGAAGGTAAGATGGCTTCCATTCCTTAAATCTAACCTAGATCTAGGCTAGAACCATCTTATGAGACCTTGAATGTGTGGAGAATGGGTTTGGAAAAGCCCCATTTGATTCCCCAAAGGTTGGGAAAGGTTTGGGGAAAAATGACATTTTCCTGCCAAGACTGGTGGGCCAAATCGGTGGGCCAAATGGCCCGCCTGAGGGCACCCGCCTGAGAGGGCAAGCCCTCGGGGCCAACTGGTGGGCCCAACAGGTGGGCCAACAGGCGGGTAAACCTGTCCGTCGGTCCTAGCAGGGCCCTCGGGGCCAATCGATGGGCCCAACCTGTGGGCCGACCTACCCGTCGATCAGGACCGGTGGGTCTGACTGGTGGGTCAAGACAGGTGGGCTGTCCGACCCACCCGAGAGGCTCCCAACGTGATTTTTACGTCCGAATGGACCCAAAATGGACGTGCGACCTTCTTTTAGGATTCTAAACATGATTTTGTCACCAAATCTTGTTAGTTTTGACCCTAAAGTGGTGAAATGCTAACCCCATTCACTCATGATAGGTTCACCAAATCTTATGCTTCTCGCATCGGATCTCACCCGTACCAGGCGTGAGTCTTTGTACACTACAGGTAAGTGGGGAGAGGATGTTTGGCCTTGTTTCAAGGCTTGTTTGGTATTCATTTAATTGTATCTAGACTAGCCATGTCATAATGCAAATGCTATGTAGCTTAGCCATCCTCATATTTTTATGCCATGTGTGTTGTGTTTATTTTCTCAATGTCAAATGATGATGTGCTTATGTGATGAATGTTGACATCATTGTGCATGATGCATTAATAGACTAGATGCCATAGTCGACTTGAAAACGAGTGTATGGGTGGCCCGTGGAATAGGACGTGGTGGCACTATGCAATTGTACTATGTCATATAAGAGCATACGGTTTAGGATTATCATCTTCCCGTGCTATGACCCTTCCCAACAGGGGTTGAGGTGTTGGATTACCATTTGGGGGAAAGCAGTGGTCGCGGTTGTCGGGTCACTGTGGCGGTTAGACATACGCCCGGTTGGTCATTAGGACAGTCGGTAACCCCGGTGGTATATTCAAGAGGGTCAATCGTACTACTTTTAAATTGTTGGAGTCAGCACCTTTATTTTCTGTCATTTACTTTTATGTTAAGAGCCGGTGGTCGGCATGTTTTACTTTTTTGAGTACTCACGGTGGGCCTTCTCCAACAGCCCTATGGGCGTATCGCGGGATAGAGTTCGCTGCTCGTACCTGGGGGATACGCGCACTATGGTTGCAGTAGCACTAAACCAAGGACTTAGTAATGTTGTTTAGGTGGATGTGAATTAAAATGAATTGCATAGCATATAGTGCATATGGGTGTGATTTGTTGTATGGACTGCTGTGTGGTCATTCTTTTCACTTACTGAGATAGTGAGCTCATCCCACGTGTGCACCTCTTTTAGATGATGTTGCAGGTCATCAACCTGAAGAGCACGGGTCGGGCCCCACAGTTGAATTTTCTGAAGAGGATTGGTGGGTTCTCGAGGAATTAGAGCACCGCACGGATTGCTCGTACGAGGGCTGTGCTGCGGGACCGTAGTTTTGATGCCGAGCTGAGCTTCACTTTTGATACCGAGCTGAGCTCCACCTTTGATACCGAACTGAGCTTTACCTTTTGATACCGAGCTGAGCTTTACTTTTTGATACCGAGCTGAGCTGTACCCTTTGTGTTTTTTATGATCCCTTTTGTGTACTTGATATGTAAATTGTATTCTTTTGTATAAATATCATGCCTGCGGGCCCACATGTACTTAACTATGTATTACAATTTGGGTATCAAGTATAATGGGAATATTTACAGGTAAATTATGTCTTTCGCTGAACTGATAAACACTTCCTTAGTAGTGTGTATGCTGTGGTTGGATACTGTATCAGATGATCCTGGCAGGTTTGGGTTAACCGGTGTTAACCCAGTCATCGGTCCGGTTCTATGTGAACGGAGTGTGACAACGGTGGTATCAGAGGGTGATGCTCTATTCCACTCACAGCATACTATTAAACCCCATAGAATCTATAATAGGAAATGGGATTGGGTTAATGTAAAAAAAAAAAAAAAAAAAAAAAAAAAAAAAAAAAAAACTTTAAAGAGTTAAAAGCCAAAGAAAGAAAGTAATAAAAATGGTTGCAGTTAGTTATTGCATTCATGGCATGTATGAGAGAAAATAAAAGATTAATTAATTGGTCATAACCCATCGAGTACGAGTTTAACGAAATTTCAACAGCATAATGGCGCAAAACAAGATTTCCAAAAATTTTCCACACAAACACCTGATAAACAACATATATAAATATCAATGATCAAAATTAACAAAAGACACCACAACTAAACTACACAAGTATTCAAACGTACAAATTCACCACAAACCACCATCAAAACACATCACCCCACAAATAAGTCCAGTTACAGAGAAAGTACAAAGAATGAGAAAAGAAAGAAAAATATAATAAGATCAACAACATGAAACAGGTGAGAAGCTGGTGTGGACGAGCTAAGTCGTCACTGATCATCATCATCATCATCGTCCAATACTACTACTCCGTTCACCTGAGGTCTAGAGTTAACGTTGAGTTGACGGTCGTAGTAGTCAAACCTCGAGTTCACCAGCTGTACATCCCTCCGAAGTTGGCCGAAATCTGCTGAAATGGCATTGGTCGTTGTATCCAAGTCCTGGCCCAGTCTGAGAAAGGAATTCTCCAAAGTAGCCTGCCTCTCCAGGATGCGTTCCTCCCTAAAAGCACTCTCATTCAGTCTTCTTAACAGCTGATCTTGCCCGTCCTTCAAAGCCCTCATAGTAGACATCATGCCCTCAAAATCATATGCACCACTCTCAGGTGGTGGGGCTCTATGCTGTGGGCCTGTAGCTCTAGTGAAGCCAGGATCAGCACCTCTCGACTCATAAGGCACCTCCTTAAGAATGTCCTCGTCCACAAAATCATCCTCCCCACCCTGAGGAACATAGTCCTCATCCTCCTCACTAGACTCCTCCTCCATGGGAACATCCTCCCTAGGGGCAGCCCTCCTATCCCTACCTCTCTGAGCTCCTGCTCTCTGAGGTACATCCATAAGAGTTTGGAGACCCATCCTCAATAGATTCCCCCTATCAAACTTATCTGTTGGCATCTTCCCCTCCTCTCCACTCAGGTCCACCCCAAAGAACTCAAAAATCCTGGTGAGGATCCTGCCATATGGAAATCCTCCATCCTCGGGGTGAGAAGTATGGTGCTCCATGGTCTTGAGGATGACCTAAGGCAAGCACAAGTGCTCGTCACCCCCCTCTAAAGCCTTATAAATGTAGAAGGCTAAGAAGGCCGCCATGAAGCCCACCTGGTTCCGGTGACCTCCTCTGGGGAGCAAGTTGAACTGGACCAAACGGGCAAACACGCGAACCTCTGGGAAAAATGATGTCTTGGAATCTGGACGCTCCCTGCTGCCACAGAGGGTCTCATAGATGTGGTCCGGTGTCTCCGAACTCAAGAACGGGCCCATGGGCTTACTCCTGGGAGGACTGTAGAAACAATGCCCAGCCGAAGAAATACCCAAATAGGCCAGGGTGTCCATGGTCAGCTGAATGTCCACCCCCTTCACCATACTAATTATCGCATACTCTTCGTACTGATGGGAAACCTCCAGGTTACAGTAGAATCTACAAACCAGCTGCTCATAGCACGGACGGTCTATGTGGAGGATAGACTGCCAACCCAGTGTGGTGAACCTCTCCTGAAGTTGAACCTTGTGGAAGTTGTCAACTACCACAGTCTTCTCCATCATTACAGACCTCTTCAGGAAGGCCTGCCAGTTGGTTGCTGCCTCTGAACAGCGGAAGAGTTCCTCGTCATAGTTGGAAGAATTAATAGGGGCAGGTCCGGGTCGCCCTGTGCGAGGGGCTGGGGAACTAGTCCCCGCACTCTTCCGTTTGGAAGAGGTGGTCTTACGCCGAGTAGAAGAGGATACGGGTTCCTTGCCCTTGCGAGAAGACATCCTGGGGAGAAAAGAAGAAAGAAGGGTGAGTAAGGAAAAAGGAATAACAAAGGGAATAATAGATGGGTGAGCAGTAAGAGGAAGCCCCAAAACCCAATTCTTGCAAAACACAAAATGTGACAAGTGAGGAGTGATAAAAAGCATATGAATGAAATGCCTGGCCAGTGACAAGACAGAGATTATGGAAAAATAGCAATGTGACGAAAAGGGCATAAATAGCATGGCAAGTAAAGAATGATAGAAAAATCCCAATTCTCATTGTGCAAGTTCAATCTAAGGAAAAAAATGAAAAGACTCGCAACAGAGTAAAGCTTGAAGCTACAGGTCTAAGATTGAAATGCCATCGTAATGCAATCAAGAATATGCAAAAAAATCTGCTAATATGCTATTGAGGTCCACAAATATGAAAGGATGTAAAGAGAATCAAAGAGACCCAACACAAAGAGATGGATTTTCATGGGAAGAAATGGGATTTCAAACATACGGGACTTTCTATGATCTCTACAGCATGTCAAGTACAAATCAAATATAAGGCATTGCATTTGAGTTATTAATTGGGAAGAAAAGAGCAGAAATTGAAGAAATCCCCAAAATGGAGAAAACTAGGGCACGGTTGGGGTTTTCTCTCAAAAATTGAGAAGTAAATCCTAAAACTAGAAACAAATCATAGAGAAAACATCACATTCACATGAAATCGTTGTTCTATAAAAGGAAACATAGAAAAGAATTGAGATTTAAGACTACTCATGAGTTCTACCCCCAAAGTACATGTTCTGAGAAGAAAATGAGGAAGAAACTTACTTGTGAGTAGAGGAGTTAAATCTTCCCAAAACCACCAGATCGTTGAGTGAGATCGCGAGTGGAAGCGTCAAGGAGCTCTCAAAAATCGCCTGAGAGAGAGAGAGAGAGAGAGAGAGAGTGAGGAAGAAAACGTGAGAACAAATGATGAACAGGGGCTTAAAAGCCCTGTTCATATTTTCCGCTCGGGTAGGACCGACGGGCCAACCTGCCTGCCTGTGTCAGCCCGCCGGTTGAAGATTTGGACCGGCGGGCCGACCACTGGCCCAACCTGGCCGCCGATGGCAACTCACCGGTTGAGAGAAAACTTGAAAAATATATATATATATATATATAATAAAAAGAGAAAGGTGGGGGTATTATTATTATAATAATAATAATTATTATTCTTATAATAATATACCTAAAAAAAAAAGGGGCTCTGTGGATAGCACCATATGGTCAAGTGGGACCTTTGTCCTACTTGTTGTAGCACTAGCCCTGTATTGTCGAGAGTAAGTTATGGCTAGTTGCAAACGATTATACACTATAATACCCTGTGTTGGCATATAATTATGTGCCGATATCAATTCTAAGGTGTTTAACTAATGTGGTGTATGATATGTTTCAGGTACAGGGATACGATGGTACATACTAGATCCGGTAGCAATGCACGAGGTACCTCGCGTGCCCCTCGTCCGGTCGATCGACCACCGAATCCCAGAAGGTCCCGCTCTGTGGGGCAAACCTCACTTCCACGACCTCCAAAGACCTTTGGTCAGGGTGGGGCACAAGGGGACCCACCTATGACTGCACTTCCGGACCCTCCACCGGTTATTACTCTGGGGGATGTTGCTACCATAATCCAGCAGTCACAACAGGCTTTCCAGCAACAAATACTTCAACAACAGCAAGCATTTATGACTGCTATACAGCAACAATTGGACCTTTCTCAAATAGGTCAACCTCCCCAGATACTTACTCCACAGGACCAGCCTGTAGGGTCTGGTACGGGGCCACAAGTGGGAGGCACACCTTCAATTCTGCCATTCAGTATTCCTCCGTATGTGGTGCCCCCTCCATACCCTTACTATCCAGCTTATGCTCCTAATTACCCACCGACGAATAATACGTAAAAGGTAGTGGAGTCATTCAAGAGGAACTTGCCACCTGTATTCTCTAAGGTGGGGAGTGATCCTCTGGAGCCGGACCAGTGGATCAAAGAGCTGGAGAAAATATTTGAGGTGATTGAGTGCACAAATGCACAGAAACTCATTTGTGCGGGGTTACAACTCAAGAAGGAGGCCAACTCTTGGTGGCAGGCAAGCCTCTAAGCCCATATTGTTGGCTGCACATTCGGAACCCACCTGGGAACAGTTCAAGGAGTTGTTCTTGGACAATCATTACCCACGTAGCTTCAGAGACCGCAAGGAGACGGAATTTATGGCCTTAACTCAAGGAGGTAAGACTATCCTTGAGTATCAATAGCAGTTTGAGAGCTTGTTCCATTTTGCCCCTAGGCATATGAGGACAGCTGAAGAAAAGGTTGCAAGATTTTTAAAGGGCCTAAAGGCATCCATTGGGTCTGTACTTGAGGTCTTAGACTTGACATACTATGGCCAGATTGTGCAGAAGGCCAAGACTATGGAAGATAAGCAAAAGGGAGAACAGTCCCTCACACCTGGACTATAGAAGAGAACAAATCCATTTCCGGATATGGGCAACTCCTCCAAGGCATACTGTGGGTCGTACAGTTCTGAGCCTACATATAGGTAGCCCTATAGGCCATCTAGCTACCCTCCTCGACCAACTGGTGGTTTGGGCTCTACATCTTTTCGCCCAAACACTAGTGCGGTACCTACAGTTCTAAGGCCGACCCGACCTCCATCTTCAACGGGTCAAGTGCAGAGGGGCCCCGCCCCAGTTTCGACGTCTCAGATCCGTTGTTTTAACTACCATTCCTATGGGCACTATGCAAAAGACTGTCGGGTCAGACCAGCCTTGCCCTCCAGTCAACCCTCTGCGTACCAACCTCCCTTAACTCGGGGGAATCAACCGCAGGGAAGGATATATGCCCTATCAGCTGAGGAAGCTGAGGCCATCACAGAAGTGGTAGCAGGTACATTTTAAATTTAAGAATTTCCTTATGTTAAATATTGATGACCTGCTGCACTTATATGCATTGTTACACTAGGTGTCCTACCTATATCAGGCATACCAGCCTATGTCTTATTTGACTCAGGAGCTACACATTCATTCATATCTAAGAGATTTGTTGGGAAACTCGGTATGTCACCCAGGACCCTAGATCATGGGATGATTGTTAGTATGCCTACTAGTAAAGTTACACAGTTGAAGGAGGTGTATGGGCCGTGCCCAGTGGAAATCAGTGGGAAGAAATTGGATGCACAACTCATTAAGTTCAATATGCAGAATTTTGATGTTATACTGGGCATGGATTGGTTGCCGGCTCATCGAGCTAATGTGATGTGTGCTGAAAAGCTGATTAGGGTGACGGATGACGAAGGAAAAGAATTGGTATACCGAGCAGATAAAATGAAATGGGCGAGAAAGGTTCTCGTCTCCGCCCTTCAAGCGGTAAAGTTGTTGGAGAGTGGATGTCAGGGCTACTTAGCATCGGTACTTGATGTTGATGTAAGGATTACACCTCTAGAAGAGGTAAATGTGGTTAAAGAGTTTTCCGACGTCTTTCCAGATGATCTAATGCATTTACCACCTGATAGAGAGTTAGAGTTTGCCATAGACTTGGTTCCTGGAGCAGCTCCAGTGTCTAAAGCTCCATACAGGATGGCACCAGTCGAATTGAAGGAGTTGCAGATGCAGTTGCAGGAATTATTGGAAAAGGGGTTTATTCGCCCAAGTGTTTCACCTTGGGGTACCCCAGTATTGTTTGTCAAGAAGAAAGATGGCAGCTTGCGTATGTGCATTGATTATCGGGAATTGAATAAGCAAACCATTAAGAACTAGTACCCATTGCCACGCATTGATGATTTGTTTGATCAACTGCAGGGTGCAAGGGTATTTTCAAAGATAGACCTTAGATCAGGCTATTATTAGCTCAAGATAAAGAGCAGCGACATACCCAAGACAGCATTGAGGACTCGGTATAGTCACTATGAGTTCCTAGTATTATCTTTTGGGTTAACCAATGCACCGGCAGCATTCATGGATTTAATGAATCGAGTATTTCACGATGTCCTCGATAAATGGGTAATTATTTTTATTGATAACATCTTGATCTACTCCAAGACAGAAGAGGAGCACACTCAACATTTGAGAATGGTGTTACAGAGGTTGAGAGAACAACGATTGTTTGCCAAATACAGCAAATGTGAATTTTGACTTGAGCAAGTTGGATTCTTGGGGCACGTAGTGTCTAAGGCCGAAATCGAGGTGGATCCTGATAAGGTGAAAGCAGTAGTAGAGTGGGAAAACCCTGAAAATATCACTGAAATTAGAAGCTTCTTGGGTTTGGCTGGATATTACCGGCGCTTCATTGAAAATTTTGCTCGAATCTCAGCACCAATGACTAAATTAACCAAAAAGGGTGTGAAATTCGACTGGGTAGAGGAATGTGAGAAGAGTTTCTAGGAATTGAAGAAGAGGTTGGTGTCGGCCCCTGTGTTAACCATCCCTGAAGGCACAGGTGGAATGACAGTCTACACTGATGCTTCCAAAGTTGGGTTGGGTTGTGTTCTCATGCAACGCGGAAAGGTGATAGCGTATGCTTCCCGACAACTAAAGGAGTATGAGAAGAACTACCCCACTCATGACTTGGAACTAGCCGCAATCATTTTTGCCCTTAAGATTTGGTGACATTACTTGTATGGGGAGAAGTGCGAGATATACAGTGATCACAAAAGCCTTAAGTACTTTTTCACCCAGAAGGATTTGAACATGAGGCAGAGGAGATGGCTTGAGCTCATGAAGGATTATGACTGCGACATTCAGTATCATCTCGGCAAGGCTAATGTAGTGGCAGATGCGTTGAGTCGGAAGGCACAGATTGTATCACTCTCACATTTGGCAGTCAGCCCACCACTCGTGCAAGAAGCGACGCTAATGGATGAAGCCCTCTTATATGAAGGAGCAACCTTAGAGCTTGAACATCAACTAGAAAACCTTAAATGGTTGACTGTATCCTTGGCGGCTCTACAGGTGCATCCGACTATTAGGCAAGAGGTAATAATGAAACAACCTTTGGATCCTGAATTGCGGCGGATCAGAGTTAAGGTTCAAGATCAAACAATGAACGACCCTGATTTTGTTTTAGCCTGTGATGGGGCATTGATATTTCGAGGCAGATTGTGTGTATCCGATGATTTGGATATACAAGACAAGATAGTGCGAGAAGCACATAGCTCCGAGTACTCACTCCACCCAGGAAGTACAAATATGTATAAAGACCTCAAACAAAATTACTGGTGGCCAAGCATGAAAGTCACAATAGCTCTATATGTAGCGACTTATCTTACATGCCAGAAAGTAAAAGCTAAGAGGCATCGACCTTATGGTACTCTTCAGCCACTCCCAGTACCAAACTGGAAGTGGGATAGGATTACAATGGACTTCGTCACCGGACTACCATGTACACCTAAGGGGATGGACGCGATATGGGTGATCGTTGATCAGCTTACTAAGACTGCTCATTTCATTCCCATCAAGACCAAGTTCTCTATGGCCAAATTAGCACAACTTTATATGGATAACATAGTGCGCTTGCATGGAGTGCCAGTGAGCATTGTATCAGATAGGGACCCAAGATTCACTTTCAGATTTTGGAAAAGCTTCCAGCATGCCTTAGGATCACAATTGAATTTGAGTACTGCTTTTCACCCACAGACTGATGGTCAGTCGGAGCGAACCATACAGATATTAGAAAACATGCTCAGGGCATGTGCAATGGAAATGAGTGATAGTTGGGAAGAATATATACCCCTTATGGAGTTTGCCTATAACAACAGCTACCAAGCTACAATTGGGATGGCTCCGTATGAGGCATTATATGGTAGGAAGTGCAGAACTCCTCTGTATTGGGATGAGGTAGGCGAACGCCGAATGTTAGGACTTGAAATGATACAGATGACTTGTGACAAGGTCGATGTTATTCGAGAACGGATTAAAGCAGCTTAGTCTCGTCAAAAGAGCTATGCAGACAACCGTAGGAAAGACATTGAATTTCAGCCAGGAGAAAAGGTGTTTCTCAAGATCTCTCCTACTAAATGGTTGCAAAGATTTCACAGAAAGGGGAAGTTGAGCCCAAGATACATTGGCCCATTTGAGATCTTAGCCCAGGTTGGCCCAGTAGCCTACATGCTTGCTCTGCCACCTTCACTCGGGGATGTTCATAATGTATTTCATGTATCCATGCTGAAGTGATACATTCATGATCCATCTCATGTATTACCCGTGGAACCAGAATATCTAGAAGCTGATATGACCTATACAGAGAAGCCAGCTGAAATTTTGGACCGAAAGGTGAAAACCCTTCGTAACCGCTCCATTTCCTACGTAAAGGTGTGATGGGCTAATCATTCACTTGAAGAAGCATCTTGAGAGAAAGAGGATGAAATCCAAGCCAAGTACCCTCATCTTTTTTAACAACCAGGTACACCAATTTTGAGGACAAAATTTTCAGAAAGGGGGGGGTAAATGTAATACCCTACTTCTTAAACCCGATCTGATTACATGGTTGATCCGGTTTAACCATGCAGGACTCGAACCGGAGAGGGTTAAGGCGGGTTCCTTATGGACCATGATGGCAAAGGTGACTTTGAACACTGGCTGGCCAGACAAGTCCGAGTCAGTGCTAGAGGAGACGGGTGTACCCAAGCCGTGTACATGCACATATCATAAGGCCATGTACGGATAAAGTAGGTATGTAGCCGTATCTTAAAGCTCATACGTATATTGTATTTTATGCCGAGAGTGAGATTCGTGCCGAGAGTCGAATTCCATCAAAATCCCACTTGGTGGCTAATTTTCAGCCCTCAGGTGGGCAGTCACAGGTGGGCGCATCCGCCCACCTGAGTGACCCACCCATGAGGTTACAAGATGTTTTAAAAAGTATAAATAGCTATCATTATGTTTTTTCCTTTTCTCATTTATGACACTCGGGCGTTTGGTGAGAAGAGTAAAGAGGAGAGAGGAAAGAAGGGAAAGAAGAGGAAAAGGGAAGGAAGAGGAAGAAGAAATGGATTTCAGCGGCGCCAAGGTTTGATCTTCCCATTCTGACGCCGGAAGAGTGATCTCCAACCCGAGATCTACGTTTAGAGGTGAGCAAAGGCTATATTCCCTAAACTTTCACCATACCCAAGTAAAACCATTGATTTGGGTAGTGTTTCTTGAGGTCTTGTAACTCCCCCTTGAGATGATGAATCTAAGGTTTAATAGATGGTCTATGTGTTGATTTTGAAGGATTTGAAGAAGTTTTTACAAGGTTAGAGGAGCATTGGTGATTTGAAGTGATTTGGGGTTTTGAAGGAGTTCTTGAGCAAAGAAGGTAAGATGGCTTCCCATTCCTTAAATCTAACCTAGATCTAGGTTAGAACCATCTTATGAGACTTTGAATGTGTGGAGAATGGGTTGGAAAAACCCCATTTTCTTCCCCAAAGGTTGGGGAAGGTTTTGGGGAAAAATGGCATTTTTCCACTAAGACCGGTGGGCCAACCGGTGGGCCAAATGGCCCACCTGAGGGCACCCGCCTGAGAGAGCAGGTCGTCGGGGCCAACCGGTGGGCCCAACCGGTAGGCCGATCGACGGGCCAACTTGCCCGTCGGTCTTAGTAGGGCCCTCGGGGCCAACTGGCAGGCCCTACCGATGGGCTGACCAGCGGGCCAACCTACCCGCCGGTCATGACCAGTGGGTCAGAACCAGTGGGTCATGACAGGTGGGCTGTCTGACCCACCCGTGAGGCTCCCGGCGTGATTTTTACGTCCGAATGGACCCAAAACGGATGTGCGACCTTCTTTTAGGATTTTAAACATGATTTTGTCATCAAATCTTATTAGTTTTGACCCCAAAGTGGTGAAATGCTAACCCAATTCACTTATGATAGGTTCACCAAAACTTACGCTTCTCACACCGGATCTCACTCGTACCGGGTGTGAATCTTTGTACGCAACAGGTAAGTGGGGAGAAGACGTTTGGCCTTGTTTCAAGGTTTGTTTGACATTCATCTAATTGTATCTAGACTAGCCATGTCATCATACAAATGCTATGTAGCTTAGCCATCCTCATATTTTATGCCATGTGTGTTGTGTTTATTCCTCAATGCCAAATGATGATATGCTTATGTGATGAATGTTGACATCATTGTGCATGATGCATTAATAGACTAGATGCCGTAGTCAGTTTGAAAACGAGTGCATTGGTGACCCGTGGAATGGGACGTGGTGGCACTATGCAATCGTACTATGTCATATAGGAGCATGCGGTTTAGGATTATCATCTTCCCGTGCTACGACCCTTTCCAACAGGGGTTGAGGTGTTCAGTTACCATTTGGAGGGAAGCAGTGGTCGCGGTTGTCAGGTCACTGTGGCGGTTAGACATACGTCCGACTGGTCATTTGGATAGTCGGTAAGCTCAGTGGTATATTCAAGAGGGCTAATCGTACTGCTTTTAAATTACTGGAGTCAGCACCTTTAATTTCTGTCATTTAATTTATGTTGAGAGCCGGTGGTCGGCATGTTTTACTTTTTCGAGTACTCATGGTGGGCCTTCTCTAACAGCCCTATGGGCATATCGCGGAATGAAGTTCGCGGCTTATACCCAGAGTATACGCGCACTGTGGTTGTAGTAGTACTAAACCAAAGACTTAGTACTATTGTTTAGGTGGAAGTGATTAAAAATGAATTGCATAGCATATAGTGCATATGGTTATGATTTGTTGTGTGGACTGCTGTGTGGTCTTTCTTTTCACTTACTAAGCTAGTGAGCTCATCCCACGTGTGCACCTCTTTTAGATGATTTTAGAGGTCAACCAGAAGAGCACGGGTCCGACCCCACAGTTGAATTCCCTGAAGAGGATTGGTGGGTCCCCGAGGAATTAGAGCACAGCACGGATTGCTCATGCGAGGGGTGTGTTGCGGGACCGCAGTTTTGATACCAAGCTCAGCTTTACTTTTGATACCGAGTTGAGCTTTACCTTTTGATACCGAGCTGAGCTTTACTTTTGATACCGAGCTGAGCTTTAATTTTTGATACCAAGCTGAGCTCTACTTTTGATACCGAGCTGAGCTGTACTCTTTGTGTTTTTGATGGTCCCTTTTGTGTTCTTGATATGTAAATTGTATTCTTTTATGTAAATATCATGCCTGCGGGCCCACATGTACTTAACTGTGTATTACAATTTAGGTATCAATTATAAGTCTTCCGCTGAACTGATGAACACTTTCTTAGTTGTGTGTATGCTGTGGTTGGATATTGTATCAGATGATCCTGGCAGGTTTGGGTTAACCGGTATTAACCCGGTCACAGGTCCGGTTCTGTGTAAACGGGGTGTGACATCACCTCCGTAGAGAGCCGGGACCTCGATTATAGTTTCCAAGGATTTCCTGAATCAACATCTAAAAAGGGGCAACAATAGGGGGTTAGCTTCCACGAAGCCCAGTGAGGGTAACACACACAAGCAATCATGACAATCCAAGAAAATGCAACAGTATGAATATTCATGCCCGACCACATCAATATGAATGCAATTATGTGAGTGCAATGACATGATCCATTTATTATCAAGCAATTATAAGCAACAATTTCTAAGTCCAAAGGGGGTATAAGTGCTACTGCAATGTAGGTGTTATCCCCAATCATGAATGTACGTTATCAGTCCCCAAGGATACTAGCTAGTTGTGAGTCAGGAGCTTACCAATTCTGGAACCACATCGTAACTCGGTAAACCCTATTAATAACCCTCCCATGATACCACTACATCGAATCCAACATCACATGTAGGGCATACCCATCACCGAATCAAACATCGCGTGAGGGTCTGCCATGACGCTGGCATCTTCGCACCTCAGTCACCGAAAATCGTCCCCAACAACGGACCATCAAACGAAAGGATTAGCCAATATATAAACCCTTATTGGCAAGGGTTGTAGCACCAGGGTGGTTATCCTAGCCCAATGCATTCTAATATGCTACAATACAATTCAATTACACTCACACACTCACACACTCACACACTCACACACACCTTGAGCATGCAGTACCGCTGGCACCAACCATTGGCCACCCTGCACCCCAGTCACACACACACACTCACCCTGAGCATGCAGTGCCACCGGAACCAACCGTTGGCCACCCTGCACCCCAGTCACACACACACACACACGCACACATGCACAATCATAATCCACATTCTCATGCCACATCAAAACCATATATATGGAATAATATAATAATATGCAAAATGATAAAATTCATTCACATATGCTTATGATGCAAGCATTCCAGAAAAACACAAATCACCTCACCTCGTGTTCTAGATGGCGGTAGATAGTTGATGGTTTCGTGTTGCATGTCCCCGTCACTTCTCGGTTGCACTCCTAGGAACATAGTGTTTTTAGGTTATTCGGTTATTCATAGAGGAGTGGGACACTAAGCTCGTGCCACAATTAAAAGGATTAAAAATTAACTTTAAAATGGTTCACCGTTGGATGCTCACCGGTGGATGGTCATCCGTCGGTGAGTTCACCGACGGATGAATCCGAACAGAATGCACATCCTGTAATATTTTCATCAGTGGATGGTTCCTACCTTCACCGGCTGGCTAGTGACCATCTGTCGGTGAAGGTAAAATTTGGGTTTTCTTGCCCAGATCAGCCCTATTAGCCCTGTGGCTCCTGTGTATGGTGGTGGAAATACATATTTTTTAGTGGGGTGTCATTTCCCAACTCAATTACCCTTTTTCCTTCTTTTATATAGTTTACAAATTGGGTTTTGTGATTTTAGGGTTGCTTTTTCATGTAGGGTATCCTCACACACTTCACTTAGCTTAGATTTAGTGAAATTAGTGAGTGGATCAACATAGGGTTTCAAGATACACCCAATGTCCTCAATACACAAGTCTAGGTTAGGATAAATTAGGGAAGAATTAGCTTAATCTCATGGAATGGTCATTAATGGCTCACGAGATCACTCTCACACACCATACCTAGGTTTAATTTCATTTTCCCCAACTTAGGATTAGGTTAGGGTGTTAGTTCATAGAGGATTTGTTCAAATTCCCAAATCCTAGGGTTTTGGGTAGGGATTTCATAGGGATTTGTCCTTAGACCCAAGGTTGAGTGAATAACCTTGCCAATGTAGGTCTCTTACTCTAATTTCCCTCTCCCATTATATAGTATTTATGATTGGGTAGGTGGAATTTGGTTGGGTCTCCATTACTCCCAATAAAGAGTGAAATGGGAAGGAGAGAGAGAGAGAGAGATAGATAGAGATTTATGTGTGTGTGTGGAGAGATGAGCATATGGGCTTACCTAAAGAATGGAGCCCTAGCCTTCCTCCTTCCTTCCTCTCCTTCTCCTTCTTCTTCTTCTTCTTCTTCTTCTTCTTCTTCTTCTTTTTTCTGCCTTTCCTTCTTTCTATTTTGGTAGGAGAAGAAATGTATGGTAAGAGCCCTATTTATAGCCACTTAAGTCCCACTAAGGGCTGTTTGGGGAATTAATGGGTTTTTACCCAATTCTGGGTTATTCCATTATTTGGCACTAACGGGCCCACCTTAGGGTGTCCGGATATGTTAATCTATTCCCCAATAGGTTGTACCAACTATTCGGGGTGGTTTGATATGTATGGGTGTGAAGATTCGGGTCCCACGGTAAATTAACCCGTTTTCGGCCAGTATTCTCACCGAAGGGTGTTCACCGGTGGATGGATGCTCCATCCACCGGTGACCATCAACCGGTGGAGGCTGAATTTGTATGGCTATTTCTCCTCTGTTTGAGTGGGGCCTTCTCCAGGGATTCTAGTGTGTGTGAGGTTCAACTGACCTTTCCCTTCGGGTCCGGAATCCCTTCCAATTACTTAAGCATGGGTAGCAGGTGCAAGTGGGGTCGCCCTTCCTTCCTCGGCAAAAGACAGATGCAACTCAGTGCTCATTGGTACTGGTGTCCTCCGGCATCGTACCTGAACATTAAATAGAAAGTTTTAGGGTTCAGGTATAACAGTAGCAAACATGGGTGCGGGCTGGTCAGCTAGCCAACGCGTGCAGTGTGATTATGGGTTTTTTTGGTGACAATCCCAGGAGATCCGTTGGTCCAAATTTGATATGCCATTTATTTTTAGAATTGTATTTTTAAGCACTATCCATTCGTACGGTCATCTTAACTAGATTCCTCCATAGATAAAAAGTCAAAATTGGACCCTCTTCTCTCCCATGCAGGGGTTTCCAAGGTTTCGGGTCCGGGAGTGTTTTTAGGTTATCTGGGTAGGTAGGGGATGAATTTTAGGGTGTTTGGCATAGGTAGGGGATTTTTTTAGGTTTCTAGTGGGACTGTCCATGTGCGCGGCATATGTATGGGAAAGTATAATTTTTTAGGGATGATTGCAGGAAATCCACTGGTCCGATTTTGAGGTGCCATGTATCGTAGGAATTGTATTTCTGAGCACTATCCATCTGTATGGTCATATTGACCAGATTCTTTAATATATAAAAAGTTAAAATTAGACCTCTTCTCTCCCGTGCAAGGGTTTCTAGGGTTTTGGGTAGGGAACGTTTCCATCATCATCTCTATTGATTGGAAGCCATATGTCACATCCAAGATTCACATCTCATCATAGCCGGAGGTGGGAGATAAAATTTGATGTCTACAGAATGCCCCTCTTTGGCCGAGGCCTGTGCCAACTATCGAAGGGCAAAGAAAAGAATGACCTCATTTTGTCACCTGGAGTATATACTGTCGTCATCTTGCTCATTTATGATGGAGTTGAAAAATGCAACAGATAATATCTATAGAGTTTTAGGACTTACCTAGGCTGCCAATTGTGGAAAGGAATTCGTTGCTCTTCTAATCCTATTAGAAGATGTTGAACTAATGTTTTGAAGAGATTTGAGCCCTCCCTGCAGAAAATGTTAGTACATAAAGAATGTTCTTCCTAGGCTGGACTTTCATCTGCCAGCCCTAGGGATTTATCCATCATTTGCAGAGATTTGAGCCCTCCCTGCTGTGATGGTAGAGACTGAAGATGGATCCCGCCCTCTCTCCACTCTCTCCCTTCACCTTCATGGCGAGAGGGAGGTGGCTTGAGTCGTTTGTGCTTCGCATGTGGCCCCCACACCATCGTATCATCTCTTGGAGATACATGGAGGCCTATTTTGCAAGAGTGTAAAATTCATCACTTGAGATGGGGGTTTTGATGATGGTCTAATTCGGGGATCGGGATCATGTAAATGGAGTTTGGAGTCACCACCTAGGGTTATGGGCCTAGGACCCAGGGGTGGGCCCAATTCCTAAAAAAAGGGCCCGAAATTTGGTCTGGTCTGAAGATTTAGGGTAAGTGTCAGGTTACAGAGTTGGGAAGGTGTTAAGCCCCCAATCTTCCCGGTTCAACCGGTCTTCTTACTAGAAGCTTCAGAACGAACATTTTCCATAATTATTACTATTTCACATGTATGGCTAAGTTATCACACATATATACATTAATTGAATTCAAACTATTATATACACTAAAACAAGGCTTATTAGATGTCTATATTATGCTTAAATGGGGAGGGAGATTATACCTGAATTTGACCACTATTTCGAGTCAAGAGGGGTAGGCCCCTAATTGGTACCAGCTCGGACTGTCTTTCGTGTTCTCCTATCTTAGGGGAAGATGGTCTTGACCTCCAACTTCCTTTCTTAAGAGATGCTGATTCTGATGGTATTCGGACAGAGTTCCGGCTAGGAACGATTGCTTTCAGATTTGGATTCGGATAGAGCTTCGGCTAGGGAAGACTATTTCTGAATTTGGATTCGAACAGAGCTTTGGCTAGGGAAGGCTATTTTTGGGCTTGGGATTAGGTGGCACTCTCGCAGAGCTTCTGCTGGGGATAAGCTAAGGGAGGGCCAAGCTGAGGTGGCACTTCGACAGAGCTTCCACTGGGGATAGGCTAAGGGAGGGCTAGGCTGAGGTGGCACTTCGGCAGAGCTTTCAGCTGGGAATGGCTATTTCTGAAAAGATTCCAGGGACACTTGGATAGAGGTTCGGCTAGGAAAGGCTATTTCTAAAAAAAAGGCTGACCTAAAAATGGATTGAAGAACTCCAAAGTCCCGAAGAACACTTTGAAGTTCCAAACAGAGTTTTAGGTCTTAACAAAGATCTCTTTGTAGACCTAAAGAACCTCAAAAAGGGGGGGTTCTATCTCAAGAACGCTCAAGAATGCTCAAGAACACTCAATAACACTCAAGAACACTAGGGAGGTGGCTCAAGAACATACTATTTTTGGCCAAAAATTGGATTTAACTAAGAATTTGGATTGAAGATCTTCAAGATCTCGAAGAACACTTCAAAGATCGCTCCGAAGATCAGAAGAAAATCAAGAGGGAGGAGTGGAGGAAAATTTTACTTCGAAAGGGGATTTAGGTGTTTGTTGGTGTGTTTTTTCTAAGGAAGGTGGGTATTTATAGTTTTTTTTTTTAACCAAGTGGGAGAGGGGGAATCCCTTTATCCATTGGACGAAACGGGGCTCTTGCCTAAAGTGAAGAGATAGGATTTTTGTCCAGTGGGTAAAAAGAGGGGTTGAAGGAAAAAATGGGTGGGGTGGGCTTTTGTCGAGTGGGTAAATGGGGGTTTTTAGAAAAAAATGGGAGGAGAGAGAAATTTTAGCTAGGAAAAGGCAATTTTTGGAAAAGCGAGAGGAGAGAGAAAGTTTGGAAAAGGTAGTTTTCGAAAAAGTGGGAGGAGAGAGAGTTTTACTAAAAAAAGGTAATTTTCAAAAAAGCAAGAGAAAATTTTATCGAAAAAGGTAGTTTTTGAAAAAGCAAGAGGAGAGAGAATTTTTCTAGAAAAGTTAGTTTTCAATTTTAAAAGAGAAGATTTTGTTAGAAAAGGCAATTTTTGAAAAAGCAAGAGGAGAGAGAAAATTTTATCGGGGGTACAGGTGATGTCACTGGTGCTCGAATGCATGGGTGGGTGGGCCATGTGCACGGTGTGCGGGCCTTGTGTACATGGTGTGCGGGCCATGTGTCTATGGTGTGCAGGCATGGAGTGCACGGTGTGCGGGCCAAGTGTGCATGGTGTGCAGCTGGGGCCTACACACTGTGTTGCAGGGCCTCACAAAGTGTGCTGTGGGGCCACGCACAGCGTGCTGTAGGCCTATGCACAACATGTGACAGGCCCATGCACAGTGTGCAGTGGACCCACACATAGCGTGCAGTAGGCCCACGCACAGTGTGCGGTAGGCCCATGCATAGCGTGCGACTGGCCCATGTACAGAATGCGGTAGGCTCGTGCATAGATGTGCAGCCAGGTTGGGCTTGGCTAGCCTGGTTGGATTGGTTGGCTTGACTGAGCTGGCTGGCTTGGCTGGGTCGGCCAGTCCGGTGGCCGACCGGGCCAGTGTGAGTGACATGCTCGTAAAAAAACATGATTTTTTGGGAATGATTGCTGGAGATCCGTCGATCCAATTTTGGCGTATCATATATCATCGAAATTATATTTCCGAGCACTATCCATTTGTACGATCATCTTGACCGGATTCCTTCATATATGAAAAGTCAAAATTGGACCCTTTCCCTCCCATATAGGGATTTCTAGGGTTTCAGACCCGGGAGTGTTTCAGGGCTATCTAGGTAGGTAGGGGATGAATTTTAGGGTGTTTGGGTCAAGTGTGGGATTTTTTCAGGTTTCCAGCAGGACTATCCGTGCGTGCGACATATGTGCGGGAAGGCATGACATGCACGAGGAAAAAAGTGATTTTTTGGGAATGATTGCCAAAGATCTGCCAGTCCAATTTTGGCATATCATAGATCATCAGAATCGTATTTTTGAGCACTATTCATCTATATGTTCATCTTGACAAGATTCCTTCATATATAAAAAGTCAAAATTAGACCTTTCTCTCTCCCGTGTGGTGATTTCTAGGGTTTTGGGTAGGAGAATGTTTCCATTAGCATCTCTATCAGTCGAAAGTCGTGTCCAAGATCCATATTTCATCATAGCCAGAGGAGGGTAACAGAATTGGGTGTCTACAGAATGCCCCTCTTTAGCCGAGGCCTGTGCCAACGGTCGAAGGACAAAGAAAAGAATGACCACATTTTGCCACCCAGAGCATGTACTCCGTCATCTTGCTCAGTTATGACGGAGTTTTAAAATGCAATAGATAAAATCTCATATATACTTTGAAGTTGAGGACTTACCTGGGGCTGCCAATTGTGGAAAGGAATTCACTGCTCTTCCAATCCTACAAAAAAGGTTAGTACTTCGATCCTGATTCTTCCTTAGCTGGGCTTCGCATGTGCCAGTTTAAGGAAATATGGTCTCCAGGCTGGGTCTTTCAAGCCAATCTGGACTATCTGGGACTGATGGTTATAAGAGAGAAATTCTCTGTTCTTCCAATCTTGCAATAAATAAAAAACATTTGATTTTTTTTTCTTAGCTGGGCTTCACATGTGCCAGGTCAGGGAATTTGGTTTTCCAGGCGAGTTCTTTCGAATCGGGCTGGGCTATCTAGTCTTCCAGGTGGGTTATTTCGAATTGGACTGGGCTATCTAGTTTTCCAGGCTGGTTCTTTCGAACTGGGCTAGGCTATCTAGTCTTCTAGGCGGGTTCTTTCGAACTGGGCTAGGCTATCTAGTCTTCTAGGCGGGTTCTTTCGAACTGGGCTAGGCTATTTGGTCTTCCAGTGGGGTTCTTTCGAACCGGGCTGGGCTATCTGGTCTTTTAGGCGGGTTCTTTCGAACCGGCCTGGGCTATCTGGTCTTCTAGGTGGGTTCTTTTGAATCGGGCTAGGCTATCTGGTCTTCTAGGCGGATTCTTTCGAATCGGGCTGGGCTATCTGGGACTGGGTCATTGAGATTGGACCATCTGGGGCGGGGTCAATCCTGTATTTTCTTAATTTTTCCTTGATTCTTGATTTTCGGTTCAGAATTTGATTTTTGATTTTGACTCTTGATGTTGATTTGGAATCTTTTGATTCTTGATGCTTGATCTGGAATCTTAAATTTTTTTTTGGAGAAAAATCTTGATATAAAATGAGTCCCCTCCCTTGTTCATTCTTCATTCTAACTTTTCTGAGTGAAGTGAGTTCATAGAACCCTCTGGTTTTTCTTGAAGTTTTTCCTCTTGTTCTTGGTATTCTTCATTTTGCTCTTGGAGTTCTTGAAGATATTCATCTTGTTCTTGGTGTTCTTCATTTTTCTTTTGGAGTTCTTGAAGATATTCATCTTGTTCTTGAGGGAGGAGCTATTTGGAGAATTTGACATTCTCGCGAGCTGTTATGCAAATTGGAAAACTTTATGGGGCTTTTTATAAATTTTGAATGTTTTAGGGGCTTTTTACAAATTCTAAAAATATGGCTGAACGGAGGAAGAGGAAGACTCCGGGAGAGGTTCAGCTAGAGAGTTGCAGTAGTCTTTCCCCCAGGGATGAGGCTGGGCCGATTGGTATTCCAGGCAAACCCTTCACAACAACCAAAATCACATCTGTAACTCCATATGGAATTCCTGGGTATGTCTTTACATTTCATTCTTTATTTTGATCATCTTTTATTCTCGTTTTGTATTGTTTTTTCTACTTTTTCTATTTTATTATTCATTTATTATTTCCATTAGCATGAGGGGAAGGAACCACCTACCTTGTCCTCCTATAGCCACCGAAACATGGTTCAGTCCTGGTATAGGATGCTCCCTCGTAGGGTGAAGTAGATGGTTGATGATACTTATCTGTGCCGGCTGGCCCTTGTAGAGACCTGAAAGTTTAATCCAACATTAGTGGGGGCCCTAATGGAGCGGTGGTGGCCAAGGACACACACTTTCCACCTTCTTGCAGGCGATATTACCATTACGCCTATGTGCTTCTATGCCTTGACGGGCATTCCATTTGGGGGTAGAACCATGACCCTAACCATAGGATTCCTGACTACTGAGGAGTTCACAGATCTAACCAGGTTCACCATTAAAGCCAGCCAAACGTGCATCTGCCTAGGGGAGATTAGTGCCCAATGGTGGAAAGTTGGCCTAGGGAAGAATCCAGGCAACATGTCTCAGATAGCATGTTCCTTCCTTCTGTTTGTCATGGGCTAGTGCCTCTTTAGTGACCTCCAAGGAGGAGTAGATATCCTCCTGGTGTTCTTCCTCAACAATCTTCGCATAGTAGATACCTGGGACTGGAGTGAAGCCGTTATGCATATCTCCTGCAGTCCCTGGAGCTGCTGTCCTATGGGGATAGGGGTCTCAAGGGGGCAGGCTACATCATCCAGGTGACTTTCCTTCTCATATCTATTTTCTTTCAATCATTTGGTCTGCTCTTTCTTACTTTGATTTCTTGAAACAACCCTGGTGTTTTGAACATCTAGGAACCATAGCCCCTAAACTAAGGGATCCTGAGTCATTCCTCTTCCCCCTAGCCACAAAATGGGGAGATAACCAAGTGGTCCGGGCCCGATGTCATTCTTCGAGGACCACCACTCATTTTCTTTTGAATGATCCCACTTAGGTATGCCATGTCTGATATTGAAATTATATTCGCCTGGCACTGTACTTACTCTTCCTTGGTTTTACAGGCTACTTGGAGACCATTCCATGACTTGGTGTTTTCGGATTCTGAGAGAGTCGACTGGGTTCTTCAATTGTTTGCGAACCGAGTCCTTTTCCAGGGCCTATGGGGTCATGCTTGGTACTTAGGAGAGTACCCCAGTGGTCGGACATCGATTCACTTCCTTCTCTTGGTCTTCCTCCATCCACTATGCATTGTCCAGAGATTGTCCCTGAAGATGAGAGGAAGTAATTGGCCAACGAAGTATGGAGGACTCCTTTCTTGATCCAGATAGGGACTACGGAGCCTTCTTGGAGGATGAGACAGTGTGCACCCCTCTTGGCCCCAATGGTCCAGTGGTATGTTGCCCTTTCTTGCGTATTTCCTGTAGATTCTTCCTTATTTTGGTCTTCACTGATGTTCTTTCAAGGGAGAGTGAGACGTGTAGATCCTTCTGCTATTCAATCGCATGCCAGTGCTACCAATCCTTCATAAGCAGGGCCCCCTACTAGTGCTGGCGGGTCTCTCAGAGTTGCTAACGTCCCTTTTTTTGGCTTCCCTGCTTGGACCAATCCCAATGTGGCCAACCCTAGTCTCCCTCATCTTCTGGAGCCGAACACAGATGTAGATGCTTCCCTCGGGCTACCTATTCCTTATGATTATGTGTGTATTTGATCATTTTCTAATTAAATCTTGACTTCCTTTAGCTGATATGCTCTTTCTCAGGTGTCCTCGAAGATTTATGCTAAGATTAGGAGGATGCACTATGGCCTGTGCAAGGTGATAGTTGCCAAGGATCGGGAGAATGCTCAGCAGGGTGCACTGATTGAGGACCTGACCTAGAGGTTGGAGCAGGTTAGAGTAGCATCTGTGGACTCCCCAACGCTTCATGAGGATGGTTCAAAGTACGGTTCAGAAGATGGCTTTTGACCCATAGGGATTTATTCCTGCATTTCCTGCAAACACAAACACATGGATATTTTCTTTTTTTTTTCCTTTTTCCCTCCCCTTGTTTGTTCATTATTTTATTTCAAAATCTCTATGAAAACTTACTTTTGGCACAAAAGAAAATCTTTCTTCCACTTTTTTTTGCTTTCTTGCAATGCTTAGGCACATTCAATTCTATAACTCAAGTTATATTTAGAATAATCGATATTACATGAGAATCCAAATACTTCCTCATTCTATTGCCAAGTGAATTACATGAAAAGTGGGACCACTTTCCTACCACAGATGGGATAGGTGAATAACAAGGTGGGGAGACAATTCTTGAGGTGGGTGAAAGTTCACTAACTCTTCTGGGTCCATCTCCTCGAGCCCATATTGTCGGTTGATGTACATAGGCAAATAAAAGGATGTGTGTGTTAATCCCATCGGTCTGACATAGTTGTAGCTAGGGGTCTTCATCAGAAAATCTTCTTGTGGCTTTCCTGGGCACCTCCATGCGATATCTTGCACAGTCCTTTCCTACAAGTACTTCTTCCAATTGGTGATAAGGTCGAATTTTGGAACTTCTCTCTTATCCTAGTAACAAGAAACTTTGAGTGGGTTTCCCCTTACTGGCATGGTGAGCTTTAATTTCTCGAGGAGCTAAATTTGAAAAATAGTAGGACTTCCTTGATAATGATCTAGTCCGAATTTATGGCCATAGCTCATGTCATCAAATCCCTTGAACGTTTCTGTAAGAACCATAGGGACGATGTCACCTCCCTTCTTTAGCTGTTTTACTACCTCAATCGGAATAGATGGTGCACCATGCCCGGGAGCACAGAGAATATAACGAGCTATCATGCAAAGTAAATAAGCATCCAGAGATCACTGCTGATGGATTTCTCCCATTGGTAGATATTGGATGAAGATCTGAGCCACCTTCAGAATGTCGATCTTCCCATACCCGACAAACTGCTTTACTTCTTCTTCTTTCCATCTGAAGAAATCCTAAATTTCCTCTAAGCAATATTTCTTCAAAGAGGGTTGGAACAAATTGCCTTTGGGTGGAGATAGCATACAAACCCAAAATTCTTCAAGAGTTGGGGTACCTGTCAGAGTAATTGGTGATGTAGCTTCACACATCCAACTTGGCCAAGAAATGACACATTCATGGATTCCAAAAATCATGGTGCCCTCATATTTATGTCTAAGGTCCATTTCCTCAATGTCTTATCCAACGAGCCCATGAATTTTCCTGAAACCAATACAAACAATGAGATATGATGATTTATCAAAGCATTACTCATTGGCTAGTGATTCAAATAAGCCTTTACCACTATTACATCAAGCTCTTCTTTTTTTCTCTTTTGACTTTGACTGATCAAGGGTGGAGAATAAACTGGCCTTGATAAACTAGTGTCGGGTGGAGATTTTCTTTTAGGGGATAGAATCCTAGATAAGAATGGATGGACCATAGGTGAATGACAGATACCTAATGGCCTTTTATGAAAAATGGTAGGGGGATAGAATCCTGGGTAAGAAGTGACAGACCAATAGGTGGATGATAGATACCTAATGGCCTTTCATGCCAAATGGTGATTCTTGGGGGACACAAACTATGATGATCTTTTAAGATACCTTGATTATTAATTTAGGAACCAATTTATTGCCTTAAATGGTTGAGACCGCACTTGCACATGTCAAGTTGCCTACGTATCCCTCGAAAGGAATCAGGTCTGACATAGTTCAGGTTATTCACCCTTTCAGACATAATATTTCTTGAGTTGATCCATATTAACCAGTCCGGGCATTTCTTTGCCGTTGTGGTCTACGAGTTTTACAGCTTTGCCTAGTAGAATTTCTTTAACAGTGAATGGGTCACTCTAGTTGGGCCTGGATTTTCCTCTTGGGTCATGAATTGGGGATTTTTGTTCTCGGAGAACAAGTTCACCCACCTCTATGTGGTGGGGCTTCACATTTTTGTTAAAGGCCCTGGCTATTCTCAGTTGATACTTCTTTAGATTATCCATGGCCTTCATGTGCCTTTCATCAAGAAAATTGAGCTCGTCATGTCTGGCCTTCACTCACTCTCCTTCAGGTAGCTGACTATCAAGAAGCACCCTTAGGAATGGTACTAGGATTTCTATATGTAGAACCTCCTCAACCCCATATACCAACGAGAAAGGGGTTGCCCCTGTCGAGGATCGTACAGAAGTCCGGTATGCCCATAAGGCAAGGGGTAACTTATCAGCCCAATACTTATGTGTTTCTGCCATTTTTTACAGAATGACCTTGATATTCTTGTTAGCTACTTCTACTGCCCCATTGGTTTATAGCCTGTAAGTGGTAAAACGATGCCTTCTGATACCGAATTTTGTGCAAATTTTATCAGTCTTGCCCCAGAAGTGAGATCCTTGATCTGATATCAGTTCTTGAGGTACTCCATATTGGAAAATGATGCTTTCCTAGATGAACTTGGCCACCTTAGCAGATGTGAGGACTGCATAGGACTGAGCTTCTATCCACTTGGTAAAATAATCAATGGCTACCAAGATGAACTTGTGGCCGTTGGATGCTTAAGGGTTGACCTTTTCAATAATATCAATGCCCCAAGTGGAGAATGGCCAAGGAGAACTGAGTGAATGCAACTCTGTTGGCGGGATATGTATGATGTTAGTAAATATCTAACACTTGTGGCATTTGTTAATGAAGTCCATGCAATTTGCTTCCATTGTATTCCAGTAATATCCCAGCCTGAGGATCTTCTTAGATAACATCTTGGCATTCATGTGGGGTCCACAAAGACCTTGATGAATTTCTTCCATGATGGTTATAGCTTGTTCCTCATCTATACACAACAACTGTATTCTGTCATAGGACCGTTTGTATAACAGATCCTCTTGGAGAATAAACTGGGTGGAATATCTTCTCAAAAACTTCTTCTCTCTGTCAGTTGCTTCAATTGGATACTTCCTTTCCCTGATGAAATCCACTATATTAGCAAACAAGACCGACCATCTACAGTGAGGGACTTTATCGAATTCTGATAAATGGGTCTGCTTCTTTGTTCTACCAAGAATGGTCGGACTCTAGCCATAGGGTTGCACTCTACCATAGAAGCCAAGGTTGCAAGGGCATCAGCAAATCAGTTATTATCCCTCTAGAAGTATTCGAATGAAATCTTCTCAAAGTGTTCAATCACCTCTTCTAGATGCTCTTGATATGGCTTCATCTTTTCATTTCTAGTTTTTCACTTTCTCTCTGTCTGACAGATGACAATGGATGAATCACCATAAACCTTGATCCTTTTCACCCTAATGGTTAAATAGTTTCAAGCCCTAAAGCACAAGCTTCATACTCAGCAATGTTATTAGTACATGGGAAGTCGAGGCTGAATGATGAAGGTAAATAAAGACCGTCAGGAGTGACAAGCAATATTTCCACATCACATCCCTTCTGATTGGCTGCTCCATCAAAGAATAACTGTCATTCATTAATTGTGTCTTCTTCCTCTACCGTGGCGATTCCTTCATCGGGAAAGGCATCATCCAAGGATCTTCCATCTTCTGTGGGGTGAGCAGCCAAATGATTGGCTATGGCCTGTCCCTTGATAGATTTTTGAGTAACATAGGTGATGTCAAATTCTGATAGTAAAAGCAACCAATAGGCCATCCTTCCTATTAAGGTTGATTTCTCAAAGTGATATTTAATGGGATCCATCTTTGAGATCAAATGCACTGGATAGAAAACCATATAGTGTTGTAACCTTTTAGTTGCCCAAATCAACGCAACACAAGTTCTTTCCAAAGATGTGTATCGGGTCTCATATTCCAGAAAATTCTTTCTGAGGTAATATATAGCATGCTCTGCCCCCTTTCCGTTTCCTTCTGTACTAGTAAAGAGCCCATGGGATATTCTCCCACAGATAGATACAACAGAATTGGTTCTCCTTCCACTGGCAGTGTCAATACCGGTGGGTTCATAAGGTACTCCTTAATCTTGTCAAAGGCTTGTTGGCATTGGTCATTCCATTATGTGGGCTAATCCTTCTTCAGCAGTTTGAAAATTGGTTCACAGATTGTAGTCAACTGAGCTATAAATCTGCTAATATATTGGATGTGACCCAAAAACCCTCGTATTTGCTTCTCTGTCTGAGGCGTGGGCATTTCCTAAATTGCCTTGATCTTGATGGGGTTAATCTCAATGCCTCTTTCACTCACCAAGAAGCCTAATAAATTTTTTTCCATTGCTCTGAATATGCACTTCTGAGGGTTTAAGTTCAGCTAATACTTCTTGATTCTTTCAAAGAATCGCCTTAGTGCGGGAATATACCCCTGTCGATCTTTAGACTTTACTATCATGTCGTCCACATAGACTTTCACATCTTTGTTCATCATGTCATGCAATATGGCCATAGTTTCCCTTTGATAGGTTGCCCCAGCATTTTTCAGTCCAAAAGGCATCACCTTGTAACAATAGGTTCCCCATGGAGTGGTGAAGGCTATTTTCTCACGATCCTCTGGGTACATGCTTATTTGGTTGTATCCCGAGAATCCATCCATGAATGATAATAAAGCATGCCCTGCCGTATTATCCACCAATACATCAATGTGAGGTAATGGAAAGTCATATTTAGGGCTTACTTTTTTAAGATCTCGGAAGTCTACGCATATTTGTACCTTTCCATCTTTCTTCGGTATTGGTACAATATTGGCCAACTATTGGGGGTATTTTACCACTTATAGGAACCCCACATTCTATTACTTCACAAATTCTTCTCTGATCTTCTCACTCCATTCTAGCCACATTCTTCGGAGCTTCTATTTTACTAGCTTTGGCCCAAGGTAAGTTGGCAATCGATGCTGCACAATGTTGGGGTCGATACCAAGCATATCCTCGTAAGACCAAGCAAAGACCTTGGCGAATTCCTTTGGAAGATTACTCATCCGTTCTACTTCTTTATCATCAAGGGTAGTGCCAATTTTTACCTCTCGAAGGCATTGGTCGGTTCTTAGATTAATAACCTGAGTATCCTCACGGATGGGTTAGGCTTTCTTTGGTTTGCATTGTTTAGTTAATTATTGATATTTATTAAGATCATCATCGAAAAAAAGAGGCAAGTCATACTCAAAATCAGAAATTTCATTCATGAAAGAAGGAGTAACAGACTCGTTATACAAGGACTCTGGACTCTTCTCAAAAGGGGAGATTAACACAGAATCACAAACAATAGATTCGACTACAGATTCGATAACTGGCTTGATGCTTTCACTAGGGGTAATTAGGCTGGTTGACTCAAAAGCATGAGCAAACTTGAAGTTTTTCCCAATGCTTGTCCAGTTCAGAAGTGGTTCAGTGGCTTGATGGATGAGGAGATATGGCAAAGGGCCTTCTTCACCTTCTGAGAAATTTGCAGCTATTTCTTTAGTGGTACAATGGTTCCTCTGGACATGTGTCTACTTCTTTATGAATACTAGTTGATCAATCTCGTGCTCTTAGAAGCTAAAATTTCTGAGGGGTGAAGATCGATGGAGACTGCTTAATCCTTTTTCTATAAAGTCTATCTTTTCGAGCCTATTGAGGGATGCCATCCCAGTGCCTCGGTCACATCTTTAACCACCTTCACGAGCCTTCCCATTGCAATTTATTCGGGCACAGTACATACAAACCATTATTCTCTGTGCTCTCCTCTGCTTTGCATACACACTTCTTCCTCTGAAAGGATGGGGCTTGAGCTCATGCAACTCTTGGGCTCTTGGCTCTTGTAGGAGAGAGCAAATGAAACCTTTCAAAT
>NC_056570.1:18273422-18273486 GCF_013358625.1 Macadamia integrifolia
TTCCAATCGTACCCATCCATCCATCATTCTTTTAGGTTATAAACCGAACCTTGAGAATGGGATT
>NC_056570.1:18277168-18277271 GCF_013358625.1 Macadamia integrifolia
GCGCTCCTAGCTTCTTCATCTATTTTATACATGATGCAAGCATGTGGTGGATGCAATAGGACCGACAAGGCTTCCTTGATAGGATCTATATACGCAAGGTACA